>NC_056729.1:1354939231-1355146731 GCF_019279795.1 Protopterus annectens | reverse complement strand
TGATTCACTGTGTGAGGGTTTTCTCTTTTCTCCACAGCTGCGTGACTGTGGAATTAAGAGTATTTAAATAAGGGGATGTCCAGAATGTGGAGAGGTGGCTCCCCTGCAAATAAAAAGAAGTTTGGAGAAATATTTGCCAAATAATATTGGACACTGTGTGTGTTTTTTATATTTTCAATGATTGTGGTTTTGCGGATATGTAGTTCGGCATAGTGTAATTTCACACTAATGAGATTTTGACTGGCTGTTGTCAGTTATTTGTGGTTCAGTGAATCATAAATTCGATGAATTAAATTAGACCCATAGTATATATATATATATATATATATATATATATATATATATATATATATATATAGGTCTATCTGATAACACCGACACACCAAAATACAGACAATGAAATAACCGACATGAAAAAACCAACAAAAAACTAAAGTTCAAAAACACGAAACTTCGCATGCCTGACAAACCAAAATCCCAACAATCAACAAAACAAATACCTTTCCCAAAAAAACACACACACAACACAAGCACTCCAAAAACCTTACAAACCTACACTAAACCTTACATACACAACTATCTATGCATTAACCTTAACCCAAACCCTAACCCTAAGGTCCATCACTATCGCACATGTACCTTACCCGCACCCTAACCCTAACTCACTTAATCTGCCCCTAACCCTCAACTCCATCAATATTACACACTTACCTTACCCGCACCCTAACCCTAACTCACTTAACCTGCCCCTAAACCTAAAGTCCGTCACTATCGCACACTTACCTGACCTGCACCCTACCCTAACGTCTGTCACTATCATATGCTCACCTTACCCACACCCCGCCCCTAACGTCTGTCCCTATCACACACTTACCTTAACATGTCGGTGTTCTCAGAGTCGGGATCATCAACTGTCAGTCTTCTCCATTGTCGATCTTCCAGTGTCGGTGTTCTCATCGTCGGCGTTCTGCAGGTAGACCCATATAAATATATATATTATGTATGTATCAGTCCATTCAACTGATTGAGAAGTGAACTTGTTGCAATGCAAAAAATACAAAACAGGTGACTATATCAAGTTTTATCAGTGAGAGACTGTGGTACAGTGAGGATTGAGGAGTTTGTAATTTACAAACTGTATTAAGATCTTGCAGTTGGGATATATTATTGGCAGGGGGTGTGTGGAGAGCAGACCCACCATGTGGGGGTGGGGTGCATGGAGGCCCCCTGTAAAAGAAACACGTTTAAGCTATTTTTCTTCTTTTTTCTGATCAGCCAGTGATCAGTCAATTGCATTTGATCACTTGCCATTTTATCGTCTGGGGTTTCAGTGTGGATGTGTAAATTGCTATATGATTTTGCCATGAAGCATTTCTGCTCAAGGTACACTTCTTAGTGCAAACTGATTGGGTCCACTATTTTCATCTTCAAAGGGAAACACTGAAGTAAAGCAATCGCAACTGTAAAAAAAATAGCTTAATTTCTGCCATTATAAAGATGCCACAACATACGTACCTTAAGTATAAATGACAAAGTATAACTACCCACTCACATAAACCTATCCAAAATGCAATACTGCAAAACAATATTTCCATGAAGGGCTTTGTTACCCTCAGTCCGAATGGGGAGGAGCTCTACCATCATACTACTTAACTTTTATACTAACTCCATTGTCACGTAACTGCGACCAAATCATAAGAACAAAGAATTATGCACCACCAGGCAGCTGAGTCTGTCTTTGTTTAATTCCAGACTTAAACTCTTGACTACTGACTGGCTTTGCATTAATCAAACTTTTGATGTCATCTGTCATTTTTTTAGTGGCCCTGAATCCTGATTCTCCTTAAGACCCCTCTGCCCAGCCATATTTGTCCATTCATTACACCTGAGGTGAGAACTAGTTCATTCTTTCCCAGACATTAGTGAAGCTCCTGTGTTCTATTTATTCTGTGCCCAGGCAGGTCCCTATTAGCTTATATTTTCCTCATTCAAGTAAGCATTAGGCATGGAGGTCGTACTTCATTCTGTCAAAAGCAGATGACTGTAAGCTGGGTGTTATCATTATATCAACCACTGATAAGAATCAGTATAGCAAGAACTAATACTCACAAGCCAATAGTATACAGAAAAAAAGGCTAAACAAATGTAAAATGTATAGTTTTGGCACATTTGGTAAACACTCTCATCTGCAATTTACAATATGGCAGATACCCAACTTGAAAATGACATGTTACTTAGGGATCTTGGCACCTTGTTTGACAGCTCCATCTCCTTTGACGACCATTTTGTGCCAATAGCCAGAAATGCTTTGTATAGCCTACTGATAAAGGCATCTAATCTATGTCAAAAGAAGTTATTTTTTTCATTCACTCCTGGTCCACCAGCAATTGTCTAACCCCCCCCCCAACTTACTCCATTTTGGCTGGGGCTGATCATTGATCCCGAGGGTGTCATGTTGGCTCATCTCATCTGTATTTCCATCAAGGGGATGTTTGGTATGACCTACCCACTTCCCTTTCCAGAGCTGGGTCCAGCGGTAGGTGACATAGGCAGTCACCTAAGACCCTATGGCTGGAGGGGGGGCACTCCTGTCAGGAGAATTAAACATTCATTTTTATAATATATTAAAAAAATTCTTAACACCATGGTAGCTGCATCTTCTCCTTTAAGGAGAAGCATACATGCATCACACTCATGCCACTGCAGACGTAAATGCATTCCACACTTACATGTGGGTTTTAAAACTAGCTGTTCCTCTAAGAAAGAAGGTAAGTGTGTGTTTAAGTGTAATGTATATATGTATGTATGCATGTGTATATGAGTGTATGTAACTTAAACTAGCCATTCTGTTTCAAGAGAGAGAAAGTGTGTGTGTGTGTGTGTGTGTGTGTGTGTGTGTGTGTGTGTGTGTGTGTGTGTGTGTGTGTGTGTGTGTGTGTGTGTGTGTGTGTGTGTGTGTGTGTGTGTGTGTGTGTGTGTGTGTGCGTGTGTGTGCGTGAGTGTGTGTGTGTGTGTGTGTGTGTGTGTGTGTGTGTGTGTGTGTGTGTGTGTGTGTGTGTGTGTGTGTGTGTGTGTGTGCATATGTGTTTGTAATTTAAACTAGACGTTCTGTTTGCATGGGAGATAACGTGCATGTGTGTGTATGTACTCAATGAATTGAATGTTGCATTGAAGTGTGACCCCATTATGGCACAGTAAGACATACAGAAACATTCCTTTACTAACACAGGCAAGGCCATAAGACTAGCACTGCTAAACCGTGTGAGCTCCTTATTGTTTTTATTTCTTTTACTGATGATAATGGCAGCTTGGGATGACTATGCTGAAATGTTTCTTTATTTGGCTGTTCTGCCTTTTTTTTCAGCTTGCCCACTGAATGTTTTCTGTCATGTTTCAATGCTGATAATGTTGATCTCTGTATTTAGATGTACATATACCCTGTTTTACTGATAGACATTTATATGGCTTATACATTTTGTTTACTTTATTTTTCTGGTTATAGCAGTTTGCTTGCAACATTACTTTATATGATTTGTAGCAATTAATCACTTCATTGTTTATTGTTACAGCAATTTAATTGTGACACTGCTTTGTCATTTAATTTATTGTTGCATTGTTTATAGTTTTCTTTGTACATTTTATGTCATGTAGCCAATAATGAGACCATTGCTAATTTAATTCAATTTAATGTTAGTTAATTTCAAGTTAATTCATTTTCTGATTTTTTTTTTCAAATTTGAAATGCACTTTTCAGTGGTTAGGTAGCTAAGCGTTATAACAAATATTACCGTGAACATGGAAACATAAGCATTTAATGCTAAATGGATGCCAATGGTATAGTTGTTCAACATATTAAAAGGATAAGGGAGTACAGCATGTCGACAACAAGGATAAAGCTATCAAGCCTGATACTTATATATAGAACTCAGCTGTCAAATCTACTCATACATTCTCCAATATCCTAATATCAACATGCACACTGTTTCATAAACTCATAGTCACTTTCATAACAAATTACTCCTCTTCATGCTTTGGTTCAGGACAATGACCTACTTTATATCACCATGCTTAAATTTCTTCTGATTACAGTGTAGTTCAAAGGTAAAAGTGTTCCCAGTGTCTCAATTTTAAAAACCTTCCACACGAAATAAACCTTTCCTCTGACATGTCAGTAGTTCATTCTAAAACATACTCCCACTGCACACCCCCATTACTTATATATGCCAACTCCGAGGTCGCACTAACCCGAACGAAATGGAACACACACCTTCCCTCACTTACTGTACACTCCCACTGCAGATAGTCACATGTAAAGCCACTAATAACATAAACACACACTACACATGTACAAAACTCAACACTTTCAGCACTCACACACTTACACTATGGCCCACCTATCCCAACCTACTTCTACAACTCCCCACAACACCTACATATCAACACGTTAACACTAAAACCCTTCAAATCTAAATACCTATCTCAGTCTCCATAGATCACCCGCCATACCACACAACCCTTAAAGTGACAGCACACATTAAATAACGTACCGACAGAAACCCAACAAAGTATCAATAAACCAAGATTCAAAATAGTACAGTTTCAAAATACTGAAATCTGTGGAGCCGTGTGTGTGTTTGTGTGTGTGTGTGTGTGTGTGTGTGTGTGTGTGTGTGTGTGTGTGTGTGTGTGTGTGTCTGTATGTGTGTGTGTGTTTAACATACCTCTCAACTTTCCAGATTTAGCTTCCGAGTTTTGGTCTGTTACTCATAAAATATGTGGCTTTCTGCCAATTCACAGAGGACCAAAGTCACTAAATAATGATGTATATATGAGTTTCAGACTTCATATCCTTCAGAAAATGCTTGTTAACATAAATCCTGTTATTCTAGCAACTTTCTAAGGTAAAAACAGCAGTGTTGAAAATCTGTCCCTATTTTTGGGCCATTGTTTCTCCATCGATTTTAGGATTTGTCCAGATTTCTTCCACTAAGCAGTTGAGAGGTATGCATACCTCAACTGACCAGATTTTTACCTCATATTTTTGGCCAATTCCTCATACAATTTGTGGTTTTCTGGCAATTCACAGGTGATTGAAGTCACTAAATAATTATATATATATATATATATATATATATGAGTTTCAGACTTCATATCCTTCACAAAATGCATGTTAAGACAAATCAAATTATTCTAGCAACTTTGTAGGTCTATAAGAGTAAATCTTTCCTTTTTGTATGCCTTTGTTCCCCCATTATCTTAGGCTTTGTCCGGATTTCTTGTGCTAAGTGGTTGAGAGATATAAGATATGATATGTAATACCCTAGTTAGGGGGGAGACAGCTTAGTCAATTAACTTGATCAACCTTGACCCTGTAATTTGGTTACAGGAGACAAGAGCCTGAATCCTCTACACCAACTACCAAACTGCTGAAGGAATTGTGAGTTTGAATGGAGACTAGAGCCTGAATCCTCTACAACTACTAGACTGCTGACAGAATTGTGAGTTTGAGTTTCAGTGTATTTCATGGAATTGCGAGTTTCAAGGGAAGAGAAGTTTACTGTTGCTCATGCTAAGTCTGTTTTTCAATGTGCAACTAACTGTCTTTTTTTAGCAAATGGCAGTCACTGTTTGTAATGTAGAATCTGAAAGCAGTATTAGTAGCATAATTGCTTTTGGTGCAGAAGGATGTGGATTCTACTCTCACACCATGTCGATGGAGTGATTATTTGGTACAGTTTAAGGGGGAATAGGAGTTCTGCACTCCTGAGTGTGTCCTTCTTTATATAAGATGCCTAGTATCTGAACTTGTTGGTTTGTCAGTCATTCCCTATTGCAATATTACCAGCTTGCCAATTTTTTTAATGTTACATGAGCAATTAATTCTTCAAGGGCAGCAGGCACTAAATTTGTAGATGAAACACTGAAATGTAAAGTTTGCCAGAAGCAACCTCTTAATTAGTTACAGATCTTTTTAATTTGGAATTATTTGAATGACTGTTGCTTCTGCAGACATTGTGTTTATTGACTGATATTGGTGGATTGTAATGACATATGTCTCAGTGGCCTTTTATGGTTGAAATTTTCTGAAATAGGTAGTTTTGCCATTATTTGTTTATACATTTTGTTTCATTGCTGGAAGAATGTTCAAAACTACAAATTTGAAACATGCTCTAACAAGTGGTGCTGTATTATACAAGGAAAGTAATTTAATACAATCAGGAAGGTGAATCAAATAACACATACATGTATGCATGGCCCGAAAAATGCGTGCAAGGAGCCTATGGTTTGATAATGGCCCTAAAGTAAACTTAAACCTCCACTGGCCAGATGAATTTCCTTTGAATGTAGGTTTTAATGCCATTTCATTGAATGTCAGTTTCAAGGGAAGAGACGTTTACTGGCCGTGCTGTCTGTTTCCTTTGTGAGACTATATTGCTTATTTAACAAATAGCTGTCAATGTTTCTGCTATTTTATTTCAATTCTGTAATCATGGTAGAATTAAATAAGAAAGCAGTATAAACACTGACAGGTTTGAACAGTGTTTATGGTGACTGTGGAGAATAGCCAAGTAGTGGAACACTGGAATGGTTGGGAAGGGGGCTGCTGCATAGGGGGGTATGGGGTTGCCTACTCTGGGGTAACCCAAATCTATTACCCTGACTAGGGCCTCATTTGACCTTGATCCATCTCTGTCCCTTTCCCCATGCACCACATTCATTTTTATGTCCAAGGGCAACTCCTCTCTTTGAACATATCCCCCTTAGAGAGCATATCAATGGGTGTCCTCCCAACTGGGATGGGCCTACCCATCCCTACCCTGCTAATACATTTGTCACCAGAGACATTAATCAAACCCAGGTCAGCGGGCCTGTAGTCATGGCTTTATCCCACTAAGCCACAAGAGCAGCTCCTATTCCTGTACTCTTAGCTTTTATATTGTTATGTATGGAAAGCTATGTCTTGCATTATATGCCATTAAGGACCTGGTATTCCTCAATTTCTTGGACTTGTGCAAGACAAGCAACTTGATAAACATTCCAACTGATTATTTTAATCATGATCAACATATAAGTAAAACATGCTGCTTGGACAGATATAACCCAATGCTTGCCCCTCCACGGGAACAAATTGCCTTTATATGTAAATCAGAGTGACACCCTTGCATCTTTCAAGTTGAGCTTTGCCTATTGGATGGGCATTTGCAAACTCTTTCCTGATCTGACATATATTGCCATTCCAAAAATGGAAGATAAACCATGATAGTGGGTATCGGCAAGCCTTAAATGATTTCTAAAATTATTTGTCTTGTAACTTCTATGATCCATATGAATGATCCATCTATTCTTGAAGAACAAGCTGAATATTTGGAATTTGTGGATTTCTGGTTATAGATTGCCCAGTCAGGGCAGGATGCGTGTAGTTTTCCATTCCATTTTTTGCAGTGTAGCTCTAGGTTATATTCATACTTTTGGCCAAACATTCTCCTCTATGCTTAATCCCATAATACCTTTTTCTTGGCAGTAACATGCCAGTTCTTTGTTTTTTACAAGTCTGATTCTTACCCTCCTTCTGATCACACCCGCCTTAGTTAATGATGCTTCTGTCTTTTCATTCCATTCCCCATTAGGTTCCTTTCTGTTATCAGTTCCTCCTCTTGCTTATCTCAAGAGCTCATCTTATATTGATCATCTTAGGATGGTGCAATGGTGCAGTGGTTGCATTGTTGCCTCACAGCAAGAAGTTCTCCAGTTCAATTCTTGGCTGGGGTGTCTTCTGTGTGAAGTCTGCATGTCGTCCCTGCATTCATGTGGATTTCCTTTGGGTCCTCTAGTTTCCTCCCACATTACAAAGACACCATGATGCTTTGCCAGAGATGGCCTGCACCTGTTGCCCCTGTGATTCTGGATACTGACTAAGGCTCTAGCCACCCCTATAGTGCCTTTTTTAGGCAAGGTTCAAGTGACAAATTCACCACTGTAACAAGTACGAGCAAGCAAAATCTGCGGGTATTGCTACTGAATGCTAGAAGTCTTAACCTCAAAATGCACTCACCTGAGGCACTCCTTAAAATGGAGAACATCAACATCTGTGCAGTGACAGAGACCGGGTTCAAGGCTCCAGAGATTACCTCAGCATTACCAGGCTATAATTCATACCACGCCTTTCGGCCACCTAACCTGGACTGAAACACTAAAGGCAGAGGCGTGTCCATATTCATTAAGGATATCCACATCTCCAGGCTAGTTGCTCAGCATAATGCATCCGAGATTATCCAAGTGCAACTAATTCTGGGCAAGACCACAATCCAAATTGTAGCTTGCTACAGATCCCCCACCATGCACCAGGATTCCCACTCCTCATTTCTTGATACACTGGAAAATATTAGGGTACAACCTAACATCCTAATAATGGGTGATTTCTACTACCCCACCATTAACTGGGAAAACTACTCATGCACCAACACTTGTGCTCAACATTTTCTGGAATTCATAACTTCCAATGCCTTGGATCAACTTATCAACACCCCCACCAGGGGAAGCAATATCCTAGACCTGGTCATTACCAACATGGGCAACTGGTGTTCCACACCAGAGGTCAATTCCTCATTGGTCAGATCCGACCACAAGCTAATCTCCCTAGACATCCACATCCCTCCCCCACCCCCATTAGGGAAACCACCATAAAAAATTTCTCCAAAGCCAACTTCATGCTTCTTAAGACAGAAGTAGAAAATTTCACGACACCCATGATGATGAACAATAGAGGTATGACTGCTGAATCCTACACAAATGCACTTTATAAGCACTTACATGACTGCATGGATCGTGCAATCCCTAATAGAACCAAGATGCTGTCGTCCAAAAAAAAGGAAGCCAATCTGGTGGTCCCCTGCCATAAACAAACTCTACAACAGAAGAAAGAAACTGTTGCACAAAAGAGTAAAATCCCATGAATGGAGGAACTCCCTGGTCAGCCTCAGTAAGAAGCTGAGATGCCTCATCAAATCCCCCGAAGCTAGTTACGAAAACAAAATCACCACTGACTCTAAACGCAACCACAAAGCCTTCTATAGCAATGCCAAGATTCTCAATGGCAACACTCAGATCTGCTCTGAGTTACAGCACAATGGCACTAAATATACAGAAGCTACTGATATTGCCAACATCTTGGCAGATATGTTCAGTGCTAACTTTACCCCCCTCTCATCCCCTAAAGGGCCCATCTCTATACTGGAAGAATGCAAAATTCCTGTAATCATGGCTGTACAGGTAAAAAAACACACTCTACAAAGCCAAGAACACAGCATCCATGGGACCTGACAACATCCCAGGCTGCGTTCTACATGAACAACAGAACAAACTGGCACCCCACCTAAGTACCATGTTCAATCATAGCCTCACCTCAGGCACATCCCACTGAATGGTGCACAGTGACGGTTATCCCAATCCACAAAGGGGGAGCCACTACAGACCCCGGAATCTACCACCCCATTAGCCTGTCGAGCCTGGTCTGCAAGGCTATGGAATGTATCATCATGGAACTTATAAACAATGACACTGGTAATCTCCAACCTCTGGACCCCACCCAGTGTGGGTTTGTAAAAGGCAAATCATGTCTCCTAAACCTGATAGATTTCTTTGAAGCGGTCACCAAAGCCAAAGATGAGGGTAAGGTGGTACACACAGCCTATCTAGATCTCGCCAAGGCTTTCAACATGATCCCCCACTCTGGAATTATAGATAATCTTACTAAACTACGTATAAATCCCTATGTCACAAGATGGGTTGCTAACTGGCTCACTGACAGAACCCACACTGTGAAAGTAGCAGACTCTAAATCCAACTTCAGACCAGTGACAAATGGATTACCACAGGGTTCAGTCCTGGGTCCTCTCCTGTTTGGTATCTACTTCTCTGAAGTACAGACTAACACAGAAGGTCTTTGGCTAATGAAGTTCGCAGATGACTGCAAACTAGAAGCCATAATCAAAACTCCAAAAGATGTGGACACCCTACTAAAAGGCCTCGCTGAGACAGATGCCTGGTGTCAAAGCCATGGCCTCAAGCTCAATGCTAGAAAGTGCATTGTCATCCCTTTTGGTAAAAACTCTGTACCCATGGACTACCACATAGGCGGTAGTATACTTAACACTGAAAGTGTGATAAGAGATCTTGGGGCACAGGTGGACAGTAGTCTTTCCTTTGATAATCACATCACCACAGTAGTCAGGAAATCCTTCTATGTGGCACACCTCATCACAAAAGGTTTCTCACTCAGGAAAAAAGAGGTCATTGTTCCCCTCTACTCATCACTCATTAGACCCATTATTGAGTACAACGCCCCTTTTTGTATGTACCTCACAATACATCTACAACAAACAGAAAGGCTGCAGAAATACCTCATAAAGAGGATTACTGGCCTCAAACAGATGCCCTATGCAGACCGTCTCAAAAAACTGCAGCTTTACTCCGTTGCATATCACCTGCTCAGAGGCAATCTCTGCCTAACATACAAAGCTATGTCAAACCCAGAGCTTTTGGACATGCTCCACGTAAAGAAATCTCAATCCCTCTGAGCTACATGCTCTAGGGACCTAAACCTTGTCACCACAATAAACAGAACATGCTGGAGGGATAGATTCCTGTCCCAGAGACTTCCCATACTCTGGAACAAACTACATAGCTATATCAAACAAAGCTCCTCATTAGCACTCTTCATGAAAAATCTTGATGATTGGATGGGAGATTAGAAATTCACCCTGGGGATCACTTCTGTGGCTCTGCTCAACAGTGGCACAGGAAAATAATTTTCTTTGGTGGCGAAAGCCAGGGTACCTTTTGGCTAGGCTTATATAGGTCCTAGGGCCAATAGCCTAGTACCTACTTATAAACCTATACATTTGGAGTCCCCAGGCTGCTGCTGAAAATTGGCTTCATTCCAAGTTGCTCTAGAGAGAATAGGAATGAAGGTCAGCAGGACTAAGACAGAATATACGTTTGTGAATGAGAGGGAGGCTAGAGGAATAGTGAGGATGCAAGGAGTAGAGGTGGCGAAGGTGGATAAATTTAAATACTTGGGATCAATAGTTCAGCGTAATGGTGAGTGTGGAAGAGAGATGAAGAACAGAGTACAGGCAATATGGAGTGGGTGGAGAAGAGTGTCAGGAGTGATTTGGGACAGACAAGTACCAGTAAGAGTGAAAGGGATGGTCTACAAGTGGGTAATGAGACCAGCTATGTTATATGGGTTGGAGACAGTGGCATTGACAAAAAGACAGGAGTTAGAGCTGGATATGGCAGAGTTAAAGATGTTAAGATTTGCACTGGGTGCGACGAGGATGGACAGGATTAGGAATAAGTATATTAGAGAATCAGCCCAGGTTGGAAGGTTTGGAGACAAAGCCAGAGAGGCAAGATTATGTTAGTTTGGACATGTGCTGAGGAAGGATGCTGAGTCTATTGGGAAAAATATGCTAAGGATGAAGCTACCAGGTAACAGGAAAAGAGCAAGGCCTAAGATAAGTTTTATGGATGTGGTGAGAGAGGACATGCAGGTGCTTGGTGTGACAGAGCAAGATGCAGAGGACAGGAAGAAATGGAAACAGATGATCCACTGTGATGGCCACTAATGGGAACAGCCAAAAGAAGATGATGATGATGATATATATATATATATATATATATATATATATATATATATATATATATATATATATATTAGTCAATGAGTGCTGGGGTGCAGCTTTGTCAAACGTATGGATAACTGAATGGTCAGAATGCTGAGTTATGTGTTGTCAAGACAGTTAAGTGGAGCTTGTAAGCAGTGTGAGTGTTTGTGCATGTGTTTGAATGTTAGGTTTATGCTTGGATATAGGTAAGGAAATGGGTTTTGTATGTTTGTGTGTATTTTAGGCTTAGAGTTGGAATTAGGTAAGGAGGATAAATGCATCTTGTGTAATGGTAGTGTTATGGGAAGTGTTTTTAAGGTCAGGTGTAGGGTTAGGGTTGGGGGAGAAGGAACAGAGTTAGGGTTAGCACCCTTATAACGGTGGTCCAGGAAGGTGGATTAATGGGTGCTAACCTTAATTGTGTTCCTTACCCGAACCCTAACCTTACACTTTACCTTAATAAAAACCCTTACCATAACCCTGCCACAAGTCTGACGAATGTGAGGCCAGAGTTATGGGGGAGTTAGTATGAAGATCAGAGAGAAAATAGTTTTCTTTTCTCAATTTTTTGTGCATTCCATATTTAAAATGTTCAGTATTCTGTACATTTAAACTTCTTCTTAGAAATGGTATGGTACATTCGACATTAAGTAAATCTGATCATTCATCAGGGAACTGCATATATATAGTTTTGGTTATGTGTTGCTTTTGTTGTGGCCAAGTTTTGATAGCAGTAATGGTCATGGATAAATTACATTGGACTATGCTATAGTCAAAGCTGAGGAATTATAATATAGCATAAGTTATTATAATGTGGAGGTGCACTGTCCCATATCAAGGTGAGGGGTGGGGGAGGCAGAACCCTCCACGTACAAATAGTTTTTTTTTTTTTTTTTTGTGTATGTTGTTTCAGGAGCATTATGATCACAAATGTAGATAAATTGTTTACAGCTGAGTTCATTAGGCATCAATGTATTTGGTTTAGATGTTATTGCTCACCAGTTAAATAGCACAGAATTTGATGTTTTATTACACTTCATTTTCAATCAGTACTAGTATTCTTGTGTATATATACATACATACACACAAACAAATATATATATATATATATATATATATATATATATATTATATTATATATATATTTTATATATATATATATATATATATATATATATATATATATATATATATATATATGGGTCTACTACACCTAAAGAAAAGACCAAAACAACGAAATACAAATCAGCGAGCCCACAACAATGAAACTACACGTGTTATTGCTCACTAGTTAAATAGCACGGAATTTGATGTTTTATTACACTTCATTTTCAATCAGTACTAGTATTCTCGTGTATATATACACACATACACACACACACATATATATATATATATATGTTTTTTATATATATATATATATATATATATATATATATATATAAATATGTGTCTACTACACTTAAACGAAAGACCAAAACAACGAAATACAAATCAGCGAGCCCACAACAATGAAACTATACTTCTACGAAGTATAAAAGCAACGAATGTTCAAATGAATGACTGTGTTGAGGTATAGACATATACAAAGGAGTTATAATAGATTTCATATTAAATGCAATTAACATTACTTAAATGGAGTTAACATTACCTACCATGACATTGCAACGTCACTATCACACTAAACAGTATAAACAACTGCCAGGTGCATTTGAAAATGTGCTCTGTACCATACTAACATTGTGTATTGTAAAATGGAAGCCCTGGATGTATTAGGCAGCTTGTATACTACTGTCAAATCACAAAAAGGGAAAGATCTGTTAGTGGTAGACAACTGCTTATACTATTTAGAAAAATGTAGAGGAAATAAACGATATAGATGTTGTAAATATAAGATCACTGAAAGCTTTAAAGGGCATGCTATAACACTGTTAATGCCTAATGACGATATTTTGCAAAAGTCCGTTGCACATGAACATACCAGTGAACCAGGTGAGGTAGATAGATATAAAGTATGTGCAGAACTAAAAAACAGAGCTACATATAGTCGTGACACCCCTTGCTTAATAGTAGAAGACGCTGTTGCGTCCACTTCATTGGAAACTGCCATATTCCCCGTAGGAAAGCCTTCCTACAGCAAGTGGGGCGTATACGAAGGAAAGGTAGTTCAGAGTAGAAAGGTGAAGATTTACAAATAATGTCTGTTGATTTCAGCAAGTATCAACTAAAGGATGGTATATTTGTGAGTAAGTCTATGACTGATACTAGTACAGATGCTTCTGTGGTTGTCTTCACTACTGTCAATAACCTGTACAATTTGAGCCGAGCTACTATTTGGCTGATGGACGGAACCTTTTTTAAGAAAGGTGTTACGATTAGACAGCTATATAGCATTCACGCATTTGTAAAGTTTGGTAGTCATAGCAAGGCAATTCCTCTACTGTATGCGTTCTCTTCTAAGAAGTCTCTGAAATGTTACAATTATTTCTGGCATTCTGTGTTATACCTACTATCAGAGCATGAGCTAGAAAGTGCTGTCAGGTTTGTCTTGTGTGACTTTGAAATTGCAGCTCTCAAAAGTGTGAGATTGAACATTCCGTCTGTAACCACTAAAGGCTGCCTCTTCCATTTTGCACGGAATGTGAGGCGGAAAATTTGTTGAAAGTTTGTACGTACATCTATTGTGAAATCTATCTACCTTGCGTTTATTTAGCACATTTTGCTTTAGCATTAATATGTTTGCAATCACAGGTGTTGGTATTGCTGATGGCAAGTTCTGCTTGTCGTTGTTCTGAGTTACGTTCATTTGTTTGTCAGTTATGTGAGGTTTCATTCTAATGAATGTTCATTGCTGTGGACTCACTGTTTTGTATTTCATTGTTTTGGTCTTTTGTTTAAGTGTAGTAGACCTATATATATATTTATATATATATAAAGATATATATATATATTTATATATATATATATATATACATATATATATATATTTATATATATATATATATATATATATATATATATATATATATATATTTATATATACATATATGCATACACACACGCAAACACACACACATACATATATATATATATATATATATATATATATATATATATATATATATATAGATATATGTGTGTGTGTGTGTGTGTGTGTGTGTGTGCGTGTGTGTGTATGTTCTTGATAAAAAAATAGAAAAATCATATAAACTTTACATTATTGTCAGAACAGTGTAACCAGAGACCATATCGAACTTCAAGCTCAGCTAGTATACCATAGCGTTGAGGCAGGCAGCTGAACAAAGAAGCACACAGATGGCTTCTGTTGATTCTTAGTCACAGTTAAGTGGCATAGCCTAATAAATACACACACACACACACACACACACACACACACACACACACACACACACACACACACACACACACACACACACACACACACACACAGACACCCCCACACCCCCACAGACATAGAGAGCAACAAGTACTGGTCAGCAAAACTATAAATAGGTACTATGTAGTCATTTCTCCAACTGCTAAAACCTACACAAACTGCTGAAAATGAATTAGCACTGATGAATCTGTCTTTCATTTTTATTTCTTTGTTAAGAAGTTGGGAGAAATGTCTACTAGACTGCCAGTTTGAGTCTTCTCTTGGAAAACCACCCACCAATGTATGTCAGAATGTCAACAAGGAACTCAGGGAAGGCATTTAGAAAAAAAAATTGCTGTGTGCTACTGGGTGGACTTTGAGTGCCATTTAAACCTTGTGGGCAAGTCGGGTAATGCCAGCTGAATTTGGAACTGACAGCAGGCAAATCAGGAAGGTGGAACAATGTTTCATTTAAATCAGGATGTCCTGCCCACATTGAGATACTTGAAAGCTGGATGTTCTGCCTGCATTGTGATACTTGAAAGCTGGGTTTCCTGCCCACATTGCAATACTTGAAAGCTGGATGTTCTGCCCACATTGTGATACTTGAAAGCTGTGTCTGGCAGTATAATGGATCCCTTGTCCCATCTCCGTTTGGGATATACTCTTTCTGGCTTTTGTTTTTTTTTTTTTTTTTTTTTTAGATAATTGAGGATCTTATATTCTTGGACCTCTTTCCTTTTTTCTTGTTGAATTTTTTTTGTCAGTCAGTAAGTAGAATTAAGGGACAGAGACTGACTAGATAAGATGGTTGAGGAAGCAACCCTGTGGTGGTCTTAGACTGTTAGCAAAAAGGATTGGGCTGATGTTCACCCAAATGCTTTCTAATCTGGATCCTGCAGCCTAAATGATGTTATTCAGATTCAGTTGTTTCTGTGTAGTTCTTTGGCTCAGGAATTTTCTGTGAACGTTGCATCATAGTGTATGTTCCAAGAAGTGCTAGGGTTGTACATATTTTTTCTTGTTAACCAGGCTAAAACGCTAATCCACATGGACCTTTTTTACACTCATCCTGGGAGCAGTGTCTGGTTAAGTGACATGCTTAGTTTCATACATATAAATGGTGGTCTAAAGAATCAAACCCCGGACTGCAGGAAGCACCTTAGGAGCTTATCTTCTGGGATGTGCTGCCAGTAGTGGTTTCCTTGGGGAATATGTCCCTTTTGGCAGGCCTAGTTTCCCCTGCAGACCTTTCCCTACAGTAATGATAAACTATTTTCAGTGCTGTAACACTTTATAAGTAATGAGTGCAGTATTGGGGGTGTTCCTTTGTTTTCAGCTGTACTTAGAACCAAACATTTTGGTGTATCATGCATGGCAAAGACAACAGCTGCATAGAAGGAGTGTAGTTTAATTTTTAATGCATGTTTTTAATTCAGCAGCTATTTGCAATTTTGAATAGGTAGTTTATTTGCTGAATGAAATTAAAATAAAATATATGGTCATATATCTTTTGTTTCTTAGTATAATGGAGTGTTTTTTTGTTAGCAAGGGAACAGCCATCTGTACCCCTTATCGACTTCTATAATACAAGTTTGGTACCTGCATGGACAGAGAAAACAGGGATGTGTGACCCATTCTCTTCCCCCCTTATCTGTGCAAGAATTTCTGAGGGCAGATGCTTGTTTCCTGCTTGGTATCCTCGACAGATGGAGCGACTTTAATAACAGAGTGTGAGGTGGGCACTGTTATTACTACTCAGGAAAGTGTCTAATTATAAATATCTGTTTTTTCATAAATGTTTTAAATAGCTTTATGTTGCAGCAGCTGTGACAAAAGACTAGGACTTCTATTGCAGATATTATTCTTGCAAGGGAGGATGGCTCTGTTGTTGACAGCTCTGTTGCCATTTTAAAATAGATGTTGCTGACCCTTACAGAAAGTGTGTTGAAACACACAAGAATAAACAATTGCTTTTGTATTCTTTTTTTGTTTTTCAAATTATCAGAGAGGTTAGATCCACTGTTACTGTTGTGTGGGAAGAGCAGGTGTTCACTGGGTCTTTTGTTTTCTTTTACATTTTCACACAAGTTCATTAGTTTAGAACTAATATGCTATGCAAGCAGTGTTGTATTAGTATACAAAAATGACAGTTTTATTGCAGATTTAAAAATTCCATGTGTCATGGCTCCAAAATACTACCATATTAAGAACATATTGTTTTCTTTTTTTTTTTTGGTTGTTTTTCCCCTCTCCTTATATTCTGTCTTTTTTTTTTCTTTAATATTGTTTGCTGCATAGGTCCACAGAGGCATGGATTATTTGTTTGGGTGCAGGAATAAATGTTAAATGTCAAAGTCATTTAGGAAAAAGCTACAGGTGAGGGGTCACGTTTGATTAAATAATTTTAGAAATGCCCTTTGAGAACAGTTGCTGAAGAAGGAAAAGAAAGGTTTTCTTGTACAAAGTCCATTGTCTACTAAGGCATCTCACACTGAGCACCAATTCAGGCAAATCACTCAGAGCAAAACTTCTGGATTACAAACAAGTTCTTGATTAAGCCAGTGAGGGCTAGTAGAGGAAATGTATTTAGAGTCTTGTATGTAAGGATGTCTTGTTTTTCTGCAGAAGACCATTTCAGGAATAAGCCAAGGGTAAAATGGAACTCTGTCCTGTCATAGTCATGCCAACTGACAGCCAATGTACTGAACAGGTTTTTGAATGAAATAAGAGATCATAAGTCTGTCTGAAGAATTATATAAAAACAAACATTTTCTTAGCATTATAGCCACCCGTACCCTACTAAACAGGGCACTGCACCCCCCCTACAACCTTACTCTTACCCAATGTGCCTTTTTCTGTCTGTACCTACCTGTCATCAGTCCTCCCTAAATGGCCTTGTACCTATTCATTTCCCAGTGAGGGATGACCCAGCCAGTGGGGCCACTATGCAGGCAATTATGAAGGGAGTTTAGTTGCTCTGTCCCTACCACTCTTGGACCTTCCTGCCTAGTCTACCTTCTTTCTAGTGAGACCAGATGATCTAGCTTCACCTTCTCCAAACTAGGGCCAGCCAAGTTTAAGCAGATACATTATTCATCCCAAAACTGGAAAAGTACTAGGCAGCTGAGCTTCTGATTCTTCCATTACAGTAGTGAGGGGGCAGAACAAGTGGTTATCCTCACTCTTTTTGTCTCTGACCGGCATGCTGCTAAGGTAGAAGTGTACAGTACTAGCCACGTAACTCCGTGCACAAGTCTGTGCACTCACTGGTATAGTTACATGTAACTCCTTGCACAATTCAATGCACTCACCAGTATAGTTACATGTAACTCTTTGAATAATTCTTTACACTCACCAGTATAGTTACATGTAACTCCTTGCACAATTCTGTACACTCACCAGTATAGTTACATGTAACTCCTTGCACAATTCTGTACACTCATCAGTATAGTTACACCTAACTTCTTACACAATTCTTTACACTCACCAGTATAGTTACATGTAACTCCTTGCATAATTCTGTACACTCACCAGTATAGTTACAGTGTTGCCAATGCTTGGTGTACCGAACAATGTATTATGATCTGCTGTGTTGCTACACCTGAGTTCTGCCTCTGCTTGAGACAAATACTCTCACATTTTCTCATCAGTTTCTTCAATTTCTAGATAGCTTCTCAGTCCCAAGTTATCTCAATAGTAGTAAAGGCTTTATCCCTCTTAGGAGATAGTGGAGATCCATTTTTGCAGTGACCACTGTGTATAAATAACTGTGCAAATATCAGTTAACACTTTTCCAATTAGGCCACCTCAGCTAGTTCTTTTCATTTCCATACCTACTGCAAATCAATCTCTTGTGTTCAGATTTTCAAATTTTGCAGGAAAAAAATTCACAAACAAAATATATCTAGTGTATACTAGTGCTACACTGAATGATTTATCTTTCTTAGGGAATGGATGTGTCTCATTTATTTGCGTTACTTTTGATTAAGTTGATCTTTTCAGCCTACTCTAAAATTTGCAGACTTCAGGGTCACAGTCAGTACATATACATAAGAATGTCATGACATGCCAGAGGAAGCAACACTGAATTTTGGAGGTCCATTATAATGAAAAGAAAAACTTAGTTTTTCTGGGAAGTCACCTCTTTGAGTGTTAGCCAAGGTCAAGCTTGACTAGTATCTATAAAGCACAGATACAAGATGATTAACATATGAGGTACATTATAATATGTGTTTTGCTCTTGAAACACATATGTACTCTTCATCCAAGATTAAATGACAGTCACATAAATGACTTTGATCATTTTTACAGACCTACAATGCCTTATCAGTGTAACCTCTCTGCTGATGTGTAGTAATAACTAAGTAATGAAATGTCTTCCAGGTACTACAGAACCGCCTATCTAGGTAAACCTCTCTGAAAGAGATTGGCCTACAAGTCCCTGTACAATGATATTATTACACAGGCTACTAAGAGGTGACCTCTGTATCATATGTAGAACCTCCATAGATCAGACCTATTACTTATTCACAAGTCCAATGGTAGCCTGAAAATATTCTTTAGGGATCTCAATCTCTTTTCTAACATAAATAGAACATGTTATGAATCACCAAGATATCTGTTCTATGAAAAAATCTTCCACTCTATATAAAGCAAAATATTTCTGTTACTGTAGTAAAACATATTTTAGACAAACGGATGGGAAGCCACAACTTCACCTCTGGTTTAGCACCCATGTCCCTTCAACATATGTTCCAACATATCCTTGCACCTCTGGGTAGTTCAGACTACAATGGAACTTTAGGGCTCGGCTTGTTAAGATACTCACCGATCAATAGCCTAGTAAGTACCTATGGAACTACAAACTAATTAAATGGGGCAAACCATTTCTTAAATAACACAGGGAAATGTTACCGGAGATTTCTTTCCTCACCATTGTAGTCCTGCACCTACCACTCTTACTTCCAAATAACGCATACAAATATCATGCCATGGACAGTTATACTCGGTATGTATAACTTACCCCTATCAATCCCGAAACCAAAATAAATTACTGAAATGTCTTCTGTTCTGCCTGAAAATACATGATAAATGACCTATGCAATGCTTATAAAATTTAATTGGGTCTTGAAAAAAATTCAGGGTTATAGAAATAACAGTGTTTATTTACAACTTTGGGCCTTACACAACAGTGTATCCAGCAAACTAACTGTGCACAACAGCAGGTCTAACACAGCAAGTAAGGTTATTGCATTAAAATTAGAGTTCTCTGTAATTACTACAATGAGCCAACATTGCAGTAAAAGAAGTGACCGATTTAGTATTTTTTTACATGGAAAACAACAGATTGTGTCCTTTTAGTCCCCCTCCAAAAAACTCCTTTAATTAGATAGCAGAGCAGGGAGTTTGGGGTGGGGGTAGGGACAGTCCGCCATACAAATAGAATTACTCAAACAGATCTGCCAGACTCTGTCAGAATGTTGCAGCTGCAACATCTGTCAAACAAAGCAATGGCTACAACATTGCAAGAACTACAGAAATGCACTGACAAGGTCCAGTATTCCGCATTAACAGCAAACTACCTTGAATCCAAAAATCCCAAATGCAGATGAGTATATAAGGCATGAATGTCATAGGTTCATAGGTTCACTGGTTGGTACTAGGCTGTTGATTCAGAGGACGATTAGTAAGCTTGTCACAATAACCCATATTGCAGGTAGCCATTGTCATGGCTAATTTATAACTAGCCTTTACTCTTTTCAATGAGGTCTAGAGAGCCAGACCCAGTATATATTTATGGCTACCCATCCATTCATCAAGGTATGCTTAAAGGTTGTCAGGAACTACTTTGCTTTATATCCAAAGGAAGGGTATTCCATAAAGAAGGGATTCTCTGGAATATATATCTGTCTATCTTACCAGAAGGTACTAATAATGTTTTGGTGGAAGTTAATGTTACTGGTAACTATTATTTTTGAAGAGAGCAGAGAGCACACCTCCTACACTAATATATTGGGTTCTGTCAGTTAGCAAGTTTGCTATCCAGCACGTAACTTATGGTTTTATATTTAGTTTGATTAGCTTGTCAATAATACCAGAATGTGGGATGGTATCAGTGGCCTTTAACAGGTCCAGGTAGGCAGTATGAACCAATTTGCTCAGGTCTAATGTATCAGTCACATGTTCAAAGAAGTTCACCAGGTTCGGGAGGTAGGATGTACCTTTAACAAACCCAAACTGGCTTGGGTGCAGGAGTTGTAGTCTACCTACATCCTTCTTAATAATTTCCATAATAATGCATTCCACTACTTTGCAGATAATGCTGCAGGTTTCTGGATCAACGATGAATTATCCCTTGTGGAGCAGAATGACTGCCACGGTTTGCCATCCCTCTGTCATGAATCCACCAGTAAGGCTGAGGTTAAATAAGCTTAGTAGCAAGTCTACCAGATAAGGTCTGGTGCTGACAAGAATCTGGCTTGGCATATTTTCAGGACCCATGGAGCTAGTGTTAATGGCCTCAGAGAGTGCGCATCCTACTCAGATGTGATCAGAGGGGTTGGTGTAGGTATGCCATAAAGTTGGCGAATGTTAGGGGGGGATATAGTAGTAAAGTTAGAGCTGGATTTCTCCACTAATATGTTAGCTATGCCTTCAGAAGACAAGTAAGTGTTATTGTGTATTAGCTCTGAGCATTGATGAACATTGCATCTGAGGTTTCTGACATAACTGAAGAAGTCTTTGTGGCAGACCTTAGCAGAAGTAATAATTCCTAATTTATACTTACTTTTGGAGTAGAGTTCATTTCTAGATGATGAGGCATTCAGTTTGCTTTTACTGGTTATGAATTTCTTCCTCTTATTGTATAATTTGTTTATACTAGAATTCTACCACAGGGGTTTATTCAAGAATTTGGGACTGAATTTATGTCTTATAATTTCAGGTGAGCATAGAAATTATCTCAAAATATGGCAATGTGCAAGGTGGTGTCATCAAGGTGAAGAGAGGTTTAAATTTCATCAAGTCATCTCATAGCTGGATTTAGTTTGCCTAACCCATTCAAGCCCATAACACCTTTTTGTGTACTTCCAATTTACATCCATACCTCCTTATGACATCCAGAATTTTTCCAGGGTCTGACTTCTTTAACTAAGCAACTTGCTAGCTAATAATAGATAGTATTAGAAAGGGCAAATGACACTGAGACTGCTAGTTTAGGATGTCCTGCAGTGGAGAAATGAATCTTAGTTTGCTGCATATTATTCGTATTTTCATATTTTTGTTCATATTTACATAACTGACAGACCTACATTATATTCAGGTGAATGGGGTAAAACACTAATATGGGAGATGGGGTAATTCACTGAAAATTCTGGTTTATATCACACTATATTGGAAATATTTCTAGTTGTATGTTAGTAATTATGAAAATGAACAATATTTCGATGTGTACTTAAGATTCAAAAACCAAGTGACTTACAAACTGTTTCATAGCATTAGGTGAAACCTTAGATGTTGTTGAAGAAAACTGTCTGATATTTGCACTTTAAGTGTCACATATTGAGAGATATTCAGTATTATCTGTGTTGCTAATTATACAATTAAATGCATTTTCATATTTCTGTAAATATCTCAGTAAACATGCACTTATAGAGGAATCTCTTGTTGTCATGTGAAAGTGTATGTCTGGTTAACAAAAATGGTCTAACACTGTATGTCTAGGTTGTGCAGTTTTCAGGATATGGAAATTTGTGAATGTTTAGACAAAATATAATGTGGGTTTATGTGCATCATAATATAGTACAGTATTTATGGAAAAGTGAGTGCACTGACTACTATCAATGCAAAGAATGCTTCTTCCTAGTAACATTATTATCTGTACAGTTTTATTTTGCAGAAAATGCTCTGGAATGCTAAATATGTGTAGGCTGCTAGAGGTGTGACATTCCATACCACATACTGTAGGTGTTAGTGAGTTAATGGAGCCTCTAAAGACAGAAGGGTTTTGTGGTAAGTGAAGTTTTACCCTCACAGTGAGTGTTACTGAACATTGTTCGATTTGACCAGTTATATGATAACTGTAGGTGCTGAGCATAGAGAGAGCTATACTGGTGAGAACCAGGTCCAGTACTTTTGAACCCCTAGTTGGGACTAGAACTATTTGGCTCTAGAGAGCTTGTATTAGTGATGTCCAGGACTATTTTAATTGAGTTGGTTTAGGTTTCCCTGCTAATAGAGGGATAGTTGAAGTCATACAAGAGAACAGTGTTAGGCTCAACAGGGAGGAATACCATGAAACCACAATCTCCTCCAACTTCAAACTGAAATACAACTCTGACAACTGAAAATTGAACCGACTGTGTGGAAAAAAGAAACCACTTAGATGAAACAAATATTTTTTATTCTCTCTAGCGCTTCGGTGTTGCCACCTTCCAGGAGTATCAAACATACAAATCTCAAACACACACTTTATATAATACAATCAATAAAAAACATACCCCTATCAACAGGGAGGAATGTCTGTCTGTATAGATTTGCATCATGGACTGTAGGTGTTGTGAAGGGGGTACCATAGCTGGCTATGATATAATAAGGAGTTTTATTCACTGTGAGCAGGATATGAAACATTTCAAGGTCATTGTTCTGACTTAAGCATCTGGAGGTGAGATGTCATCTTAGGAACCCCCAACAACTACACCCCTGACTTGCAAATAGTATTTGAAACCAAATTCATAATAGCTACTTTGGAGACAATTTCAACAGAGTCAAGGGCCTCTGATTCCTAATTGCATTGGACAAACACAGACAAAAAAACACATTTAATCCACTATGTTGTTCTCTTTAAGTGTATAGTAGTATGTCCTATTGTGGGAGTTATGCTGTGACATAGTGTTACTTTAATTTGTGAGGAATTTGCGCAAGAAAAAAAAGTGTTTTCAATTCTTCATCAATATAATCACTGAAATGTATTAGATTTGCTTCATTTAAAGACAACGCTGTAAACCCATGCTGCCCTGGATCTTTTGTTCTTCTTGCTGTGACAACATTCACCATCATTTCCTTTACAGCTGATTTTATCAGTTTTCCAGTCCTTGAAGTCAAATTGACCAGTCTGTTGTTTGCTGCCTCTCTTCCACCCTCACTTTAGCAAAATCAAGCATTGTGAACGTTTCCAAGTCTCAGCTACTTTCCACTGCTTTTTCCCTCTATGATTTATCACAGTATATGTTCTTAGGTGTAACTTATCCAACACTAACAGTTCATCCAGAATCCAAATGCAGTTCCTTCACTTTTATGAGTTCACACAGAAACCTTTATTTTATTAATTGATTTGGAATACACCTATCCTAATTAATTTCAGGGAATTCGTTTTCATCCATCTCCTTTCTTTTAAACACCGAACAAAAATAAACGATCATAGTCCCTGCTTTCTTTTCATCATTTGTCGGTGACCTTCATTTTTACTTGTCTTTGAAATGTATATTTGCCCTAAAGTACTTTGCGTAGAAAATGTATTCATTTCATGGAGTCCAGAGCTATCATACGTTTATGTGTGCTTAATCTGATTATTGCATGCTGATACACTCAGCCAAAATGCATTTGCATCTTTGTATATGTATTAGTAGTATGAGCACATCATTTCCTTCTGTAAATAAAAGTAGTCAGCCATTAGCTAATAAGGTTTCAAAATACTTTCTCAAATTTCACACATTATTTCATTAGGGCTGGGATTCTTGTATCTAAACTAATTCCACTTAACTCCATTCATTGTTATATTTAAGCATTAATGTTACTTTTGCCTGTCCTAAATATGATCATACAGAATTACTATATTTCGTAGCAGTGTGTCATTTAAGGGCAGTGATTATTTTTGATACGTATTTTGATAGATTTTGCAGTCTTTTTCTGATTAATCAAATACTTCCCCCAGTATTTTCTTTTGGGGACCAGTCCTAGAAACACTGTGGTGATATGTCATTTATGAGTTATGTACTCTGTATTATAATGACACTTTCAGTGTTCTTTCTCCATTTTACATGCTGATATTTATATTTGCCCATTTGTCTGTACACAGTTGGTTTTAATAGTCTTATCAGGAGTATGATTTCATGTTTAAAAATAATTCTGTACAGGTGTTTGTGTCCATGGCAATGAAATAAGGAAAATAAAATGCTGTTGTTTTGCAGAGATTTACCTTAAGGGCTCATGCTTTTAAAGGTTGTCTTGAACATTTGTATAAATACTTTTACTTTTTTACTTTTTAGTAGTGTTTTTGTTACTTGTTGGTAAGCTATAGAAATAAAATGTGGAATGCTATAGTGCCTCACAAGTTTTTATTTTTTTGATAGGCAATTATCAGTAACAGTTTGTTCATGTAGGCTATTGCTTGCAAACTTTATGCTCAGTATTTACTGTCAATGTCTTTTTGGTCATAACTGGATCCAGAGATTTGGCTAATGAGGTAGATTTGGCATAATGGTTAAAGTCTTCACCTCACAAATCCAAGGTACAAAGTTTAAATCTGATCTTGGGTTATTGGCTAAGATTTAAATGGCCCTTCAAGACAGTTAGTTTAGCAATCACATATGAAGGATAAGGAGTGATTGACCCAGGTTCTCATATCTCTGACTACATTTTCAATTTTATGAGTAAGGTCAGGGGTTGGCAAAATGCTTAAGGTGTTTACCTCTCAGACAAAAGTTATAGGGTATGATTCTCATGCCTGAAAGGGAAATTGGTTAGGCTTAAAATGGCCACAAAGGCAGTGAGCCTAATGTTTGCCTGTGAACATGACCTCTTTGAGTCTATGTATGCACTATTTAGGAACATGGAGCCCCTGACAGGAAATACTTTGTCAGTATGACTACAGTGACTTGGTGTCGATAGCGCTAGCATTGCATTTGTTTAACATCCTTTACCCCTTTTGGTTAAATCTTCAACTTCCACATGAATGCCAGACTAATACAAGGCTTTGGACAAGTGACTTCATTTCATATATCCACACTTGCCCTTTATGTTTCATTTTCCATACTTTAGAATATAGTTTTGTTGGCTTTACTGTTCAGCATTGAAATAAAGTTCCCCTGCACGTAGGAAGTTGCACGGCAAATACAAGTAGCATAAAAAGTAATAATAGCCAGCAACAAGTAGACTGTGGAGAATGATAAAGTTTATTAAGACTTCATTCGACAGACCGGTTTCGGCCTGGGTTTAACCTGGCCTTCTTCAGTGTAATGAAAAGACATAAAGATGAATGTAAAAAGTCTTAAATACTGAAAAACAAATGAAAGAAAAAATATGATAGGCCCCATTGTGTCAGGTATTGGATCATTAACTGAGCCCCTTTCTGAATTTTTGACCAGACATCTCAAACCTTTGCTTTCCTGGGTTAGATCCAGGATTCAAGATACCACCCAATGTCTAAGCATTATTAATGATATGCAAATTGAGGAAAGTTGGTGGTTATGTACACTTGATATAAGTTCATTATAAACCAATATTCCCCATTGGGCTGGTCTGAATGCCATCGAATATTGGCTCTATAAATCAAATATCTATCAACCTGGCTTTAACACTTTTTTGATCAATCTTACCAAGCGTGCTGACGAATAATGAATTTTTTTATGATAAGGAATGTTATCTACAGATTAAGGGCACTGCTATGGGGGCATCTTTTGCCCCCATCTATGCTGATTTATTCATGGCTTATATTGAGGAGATTTTGATTTATGATGATGCTCATAACTTGATTTTGCCAGAAATTGATATCTGGCGGAGGTATTTGGATGATTGCTGGACGGTGTGGAGATCTGTTACTGAGTATCTTAATGAATTCATGGAATACTTAAATGATAACAGATGGGGAATACAGTTCACAATCAGTTATGATCGTGATTCCATCACATTCCTGGATGTTTTGGTCACCAGAAAAGAGGATCATACCTTGGTATATAGGAAGTTTCCAGAATATAATACTTTACTCCACGCCTCCAGCTATCATCCAAAACACATTGCCAGAAACATTCCCAAATCACAATTCATTAGAATCAGATGCAATTGCTCGGATGATCATAGTTATCAATATCATTGCCAGGAGTTATATGATAGATTCATCAATAGGGGCTACAGTCCTGGTTATGTTACCATGGCACAAAATCATGCATCGGGTCTCAGCAGACAGGACCTATTGACATATAAGAACAAACCATTTTCTAAAAATACATTACGTTTTACTAGAACTTTTGGTAGAAACACCAATAGGTTTATGGATATTTTCAAGGACAACTGGAATATATTGAAGGCAGATGCTGCAATTAATACTTTGGTTCCCAATGTCTGTTCATTCTCTTTCAGAAAAGGAAAAAAACTTAGAAGCTCATTTCAATCATTACAGACATCATTCTGATTCCATGTTACCCCAGTTGTATCAAACTACCATTATGGGTGACAAACTTACTGGCTGTTTTCCTTGCGGCCATTGTACTAATTGTAAACATATTTTGAAATCCAAGGAATTTAGTAGCAAAAATTGCATTACAGTGTATGACATCAAATTTTTTGCTAACTGTAACACTGACTGGGCTATTTACATGGCAAGTTGCAGCTGTCAATCATTTTATATTGGTCAGACCTCTCGACCATTTAGGCTACACATGTCTGAGCATTTGAGTGATATAAAATGTAAAAAAAAAACTAATGCATTATACAAACATACACTCAAACACCAGACAGCTAAATTTCATTTTATTATTATTGACAAGCTCATTGGGGATCGAACCCATAAATCTGGTTGGCATCACAAACTCAATATTAAAGAAAAGAAATGGATTACTAAACTGGGTGCTCTGTTTAATCCAGGGCTTAATGAATATTTATGAGGTATTTTTGTGATGCTTTATGTCAGCCTATCATATTTTTTCTTTCATTTGTTTTTCAGTATTTAAGACTTTTTACATTCATCTTTGTGTCTTTTCATTACATATTAAGAAGGCCAGGTTAAACCCAGGCCGAAACCGGTCTGTCGAATGAAGTCTTAATAAACTTTATCATTCTCCACAGTCTACTTGTTGCTGGCTATTATTACTTTTTTTTACTGTTGTGCAACCACACAGAAAGTGTGCTACCACTGAGAGTTGTTAAACAAACCTGTAGAAGTAGTTTATCAGTTGTAAGGATGATAACTTTTGTGGTGCATTCGGAGGCATATAGTCACAGCCTCTGTGTTATCTTCAGATCTACACAATCCATTCCAGTTAATCACATGGCCACAGTGTTGCTTCTGCATTAAAAAAATCACATTTTACTGTGGTCACATAGCTTTTTAGTCTGTCTAGGGCTCTGTCTTGGGCTTTTCACAGTTCATCTTGATGCCATCATGTATTTATCTATATTTTAATTTTGTGCATGCTTAGTGTCTAAGCACTGTACAAATAAACCAACAGCAACTCCGCATCACCAGGATACCACCCTGGCAACCCCTAAGCAGGATAAGCCGAAAGACACAACCACCTTAGTAATACTGCATAATGAGAATTTCTTGCAGTATTTGATTCATTGTTTGCTCCCAACAGACAAGAATGGAGGCCACAAGAAAAAAATATTCAGTTATATCAGACCGTTACACATATTAAATGTTAGGAGTTGTGCATGCATTCGTACTGCATCTGCTGCCACTAGTATGCCTTTCTTAGACTGTATTTTCAGGATAAGGTATCTATAAATGGCTTTATCACTTTCAGACATAAGGTGCATTGCCTTATTGTTTTTTACAGTGTACTCTTTTATTTCCTGACTGATGAATATATAGATATATTTTCTTCATTTAACAGCAAAAAAAATCTACATGAGGAAGCCACTAAAATGTAATACAGCTCTCCTAACAGGCCAAGAAAGTACTGAAAAAAGTATTATATATTTGTAGGGGGGGATAGGCAAATAAATGTATCAGCTATATTGTGATGTGATAGAGGTCGTATTTCTTGACCTCAATAGCTTTCCTTGCTAGTGGTATCTATCAGTCCTATGGTGACTTTAACACAAGCACAAACTATTTGGCGTACAGCTTAGATGTCATCAAGAAGCTTGGGTGCAGAAACAACACATTGATATTACACACACACACACACACACACACACACACACACACACACACACACACACACACACACACACACACACACACTATAATATAATTATATGTCATTTCATTTCAGGTTCATTTAACCATTACATAAATCAGGCAATACAATTGATCAAAACTGCATTTGATTGAAAAGTCATTTCATCGAAAAAGTCTATAAAGGGTATTTTTGTTGTTTTTTGTTGTTGTTTTTATGTTTTGAAGTTTTAAGGAAATAATGTAGAAGGTTTTGTGTGGGTTGGCAGTGGGCATCTTCATGTTGTACTCTCAGATCTATAGATGCTTGTGTTTGTATACCAGCACTGATTCACTGCATGTTGTGTTTTTTCTATGGTATACATGTTGTGTAGAATATTTTCAATTAAATGACTTTTCACTCAAACATAGGTTTAATTATTTGTATTGCCTGACTTCTGTGTCAGTAAAATAAACCTGCAATCAAATGAAATAAATCATACCTATAGTTATATATCTGTATCTCTGTTTCTATCCCTCCATCTTTCTGTATGGTCTACCCACTTTAGTTGAGTAACTCATACATCTATCACTGAAACATTAACCATACAAGGTCGACAAACAGAACATCAACACACTATCAAGCATGCACCAAGAAAGAACCTCAGATCATGCAATTCTTAACTTAAAAATAAAAGCAAAAAACATAATTTATGAAGAGGGCTGCATCCCCCCCACATTCCTGCTAGTTATATATATAAACTCTGAGGTCACATAACATTTGAGAAATGGCATATTCCTTAACCCTTACAATTATGCAATATTATTTACCTGTTGACCATCTGTTGAGTTGACATATTGAGGTCATAGGATCATAGGAGGTTACTAGGCTATTGGCCCTAAGGCCTTTATAAGCCTAGCCAAGAGTTTAGCCCATGTTTAGACAAATTAGCACCCAGTTCCCCTGCAGGGACATGGGTGGAATCCCAGGAATATATTTTCTGTTTCCCATCCAGTTATCCAGGTTGCACTTAAAAAGGAGTAAAGAGGTACTCTGCTTGATGTAGAGAGGGAGTCTATTCCATAAACGGGGGAGTCTCTGGGACACAAATCTGTCAATTAAACAGATGTTGACCATAGTCACGTTAGACTAAATAGAGACCCCCCTGCCTATATATTTACACACACACACACACACACACACACACACACACACACACACACACACACACACACACACACACACACACACACACACACACACACACACACACACACACACACACACACACACACACACACACACACATGCACGCACACAGAAAATTAATGACTGATGTCTTCTGAATGTAAAAGGATGCTTATTCAATGATACTGAATGGCAGCGTGTAATATATCGCCCATATTTTTTCTACAGCTTGTATTTACTTTCAGAATTAGGTGCCTGGATCTTTTTTAGCTATCTCAGCACTGTGCTCTAGTCATAACATTTCTTACAGACGTGAATCACACCTTTTATTATAAAAAAATAGCAGAGGTCAACTCCATGTTACAAAACAATGAGGTTGATGTCTGTACTCACACTGTGCAGCAAAAATCAAATATGACACCTGCACCAATCTGCAGAATAAATAACATTCACTTATTTAAGCTGTGACTAAAATAATTCCTCTGAGTCCTGGCTCTGCATTTGCTGTTCTGCAGACTAAAATGTTAGCTCCTTCTCTTCTAATACCTTTATACATCTTAGCTGTCCTTTTCCTTCTTTTTATTTCTGTTACTCTTACTTGCTTTTACTCATTATTTCTCCTGCCTCCCATATCTACCTAACATATTACTGCTGACAAATACTTACCTCACTCTCTCTTCCTTTCCTCCTTCTTATTCTAAGGTTTGAATTTTCATCTCTGACATTTGCTTTATGATTAAACTCTCACACTTATAATATGGCAACCCTTTTCAATGTTACATGATACTGTATTTACCTTGATTTAATGATGGTATATGTTCATTATTCTATGTAAGTGCATTGTTATTTGTATTAATCTAGGCATTTACAATATATTCTATGTCAGTTTTCACCTCTGTATATGTATTTTCTGTTATTTTATTTGTGGAGCTTTTCTCGCAGAGCCTGTACTGAAAATAGATAAAAATATCCATTTGGACTTTCCCAGTGAACAAATGTCAATCAATCAATCAATCAGTCAGTCAATCAGTAAATAATAAATGTAGCCTATAAGAAACCAAGCACAACTATTCTTGCAACTTTTCTGCATATTTATAGTTCTTCATCAGTATGACTTTTCTGGTACATCATTGTACCTTTTCAAGCTATTTCAGATTACTTATTTGGAGAAGGCAAAGTACAGCACTGTATTGAATAATGGACACATACATACAGATATTTCAAGCACGGGCATTATTACCTTTTTGGCTTGCCAATATATCAAAACACTTGTTCCCATAATAAGTCTCCAGGCTGTTCTTAAAAATATCTAAACTAGTACTTGCTTTAATGTAATTTGGTAGTCTGTTCCAAGCATCAGCTACTCTGTCAGAGAACCAATTACTACACTTCTCATTCCTACAGAATATTCTACATAGGTTGTCTGATGATTCTGTAGTACTTTTTGATAACCCCAAACATTCCCAGAGGTAGCTGTCTCAAAATTCCCTATATACTTGAATAAGATGTCACCTTAGATATCGATAAGAGACAATGTGCAAATTCAGATATTTTAGTCTAACTTAAATTTTCCCATCCATGGATGTCATAGGTTCATAGGTTAGTACTAGGCTAACTTCCCTTGTGAGCCATTGTAAGCCTAGCCAATTATCCCTTGTGAGACTCAAACCCTGCACCTTAACCATTAGGCCACCCTCCCAACTTGGTATTTTTCCGCTGTACTCTTTCCAGTTTACTCATGTTTGTTTTCTTATAGGGTTTCCATATTGTTATTCCATACTCAAGTTTAGGTCTAATGTAACTAATAAACAATTACTTCATCATTTTTGATTTCCTACACTTTATAAATCTTTTTATACAACCTACAGTTCTATAACTATCATTAACCGACTGGATAATGGATTTCATCACTGAGGTATAAAGTGGATTATTTACCACACTAGAGTGACTAGAAATGCCCTTCAGAATTAGATGAGCTACAGAATATGCCTTTCTGTCTTTGATAGATACACAGTCATCAGATTTTAGTCTGTTGCCCATCTTTTTCCCTAGATCTTCAATAATTATGCCATTTTTTTACGATATATAAAGTGGAAGTAACTTCTACACAGTTTTGTGGAATGACTATTGGAATCTAGTGGAATCTAGATCAGGGGAGGTCATCATGCCTCTTTACTCATCCCTCATCAGGCCCATAATTGAGTACAATGCCCCTTTTGGGATGTACCTTACCAGACACCTGCAGCAACTGGAAAGACCCCAAAAGTACCTCACCAAGAGGTACAAAGGGCTCAAACAGATGCCATATGCTGCCCGGTTAAAGAAACTCCAGCTCTACTCAGTGGCATACCGCCTATTCAGAGGCGATCTGTGCCTGACGTATAAAGCCATGTCCAACCCGAAATTAATGGACATGCTGCACCTCAGAAAATCCAAATCCCATCGAGCTACGCGCTCGAGAGACTTGAACCTCAGCACTGAAATAAATAGGACATGCTGGAGGGACAGATTCATAACCCAGAGGCTCCCTTCACTCTGGAATAAAATCCCAGTCCAGGTTAGGCAGAGTCCCTCATTGACTCTCTTCAAGAGGAATCTTGATGAGTGGATGGGAGATCATAGGTTTACTCCGGGTATCACTTCTGTGTCACTGTTAGACAGAGGCACAGTATACAAACCTCGAAAAAGGGCATAGCAAAATAAATTTAAAATGGGTGGTGAAAGCCAAACACATTCTGGCTAGGCTTATAACTGCCCTAGGGCAGATAGCCTAGTATGAACCTATGAACCTATGAACCTATGACCTTAAAAACATCTGCGCTCTCTTCATATTATACTATATTATATATTTATACTCTGTAGCTTTATTAACTAAAGTCAATGTCAAAGAAAACTTTATTGTCATTCAGAACTATACCACAGTGTAGCTGAAAAAAAATTCGATGCATTGTTTCCAGTGCACAAACATACATACAGAGAATAAAAGTGTGTGTCTTTTGGCTTTTCCTGCTTAGGGGTCGCCACAGCGAAACTCTGGTCTGCTAATGATTGGCAGTAGATTTTTACATGACGATTTGCCGGCCATGACGCACAACCTTCAACTAAGGTATGCCCATTCACGCATGTCTCCACACAGAAGACGCTCTAGCTGAGAATCGAACAGGACAACGTCTTACTGTGAGGCGACAATGCTAAAAGTAAAAATAGAATAAAATAATAACATAAACTTCAGACACACTTTACATATAAATAGAATTGAGTATAAATGTGTACATGACATTACAGATGACATAAGAACTAAGCAGCATATGGAATGGTCAGCATGAATATTGCACAGTGTGACTTATATTGCACTTCACAGGTGTGAACCAACATTAAATATACACATCAGTTAGTTATTGCACATGCAAAAGCTTAATACTTATAGTGCAACAAAGCCTGGATATGTAAGGATCTGTACAGTCAGACAAATAGCATAACTATGTGTTATTAGGGGAAGAATGCATTGACAGTCTCTTAGCTCATTTCTCACAAGAGTTCAGTAGTCTGATGGAGAGAAGAAGGAAACTGTTAAGTGTTGAATTCCTACAGTGCATACTTCTATATCTCCTACCTGAGGAGAGGCAGGAGAACATACCATTTGGAGGATGCGAAGGAGATATATATATATATATATATATATATATATATATATATATATATATATATATATATATATATATATATATATATATATATATATATATATATATAAACTATATAACTATACCATCAGACAAACGTTGATAATCTCCTATTGGTATGAAGAACTGTTTTCCACTTCAAATAATTCTTCTGTATATATCCTTATGTCATTTTGCTGCCTTATTGTTTTAGTTATAACTTTTATATTGTTTGGAATGACTGTTGTGTTTCTATTGTATGTGCTATATTTTTCATATATTTTTGTTGTAATTTTCTTGAGTTTGCACCACCACACTGAGTCTAACAGTGGTTTAGTGGTGTTAGTACTCTACCCCAAACAACAGTTTTTTTAAACAAAATTTCTCCCCTTATGCCAAGTCTTATGATTTTACATTTAGTGACATAAAACATAAGGGAATTAGAGCTGCACTAGGTGTGTGTTTTTCTGGGACATCATCAAGAATGACAACATTTTTTTATTGAAATCATTATGTTACCAAGTTTACAGTCAGTATTTTTGATTATATAGAGCTCATTTATTATTCTTGTATAAGAGAAGTGTAGTCCAGCAAGATGTGACAATTGCACATAATTTTTTAGGTGCCGGGCAAAGTGTGCTACTTTAATAATTTATATAGATTAATAGTCAGAGGTTGAATATTCTAGAGACCTGCAGCTACATCTTCAATGACAAGGTGACAAGGTGATAGTGTGACAAAGTAATACAGTGATGTTATGAGAAGTATGCTGTTTGAATGGTTTACATCTGCTGCACATACAAAGACTGTTGCCAGCTATCTGGTCAAGCAAACTTTTTCAGGTTTGAAAATCATATGCTTGCGTAACAAAGATTACTGTTCTTAAAGCTGATGTAAGACCATTACATTTGAAAAACAGTTTTGATTATTTTCTTATCTTAAGTTCCAAGTAATCCCATGAAGGGTGCAGACTTAAAACACAGTATGAAATGTTCTGCACTTAACAATATGACTCAATCACAGGTGGCATATCTATTACTTAACAAAATGAAAAGAAAAGGCAACATTTTCCCTGTAAATTGCACATTGCTGCTTGGCATGCTGCAATCCTGTCAGGAGGCAGAATTAGATATGATGTGTGCCAGGTCTTTATGTGTGCAAAGCAACTGCTTGTGATGACAAAAGACAGCTGGCTTTTGTACAACATTGTTAGTCTATCCTGAGAGCTTTTTTCATTCCTTTAGTTTCTAGTACTGTAACATTTAATCACAGATGGTATGAATGTTTCAGCTGTTAGGCAACTCTGTGCATTCACACACACAGCAATTTGAGGATGTCTGTATGCATGCAAATATCTAACCTATTGCCTGATAGAATGCTAGAAATGCACTCACAACTGCCAGGACAGTCTGCAAAGTGTTTGTGGCTGTGGTCAAAATAAATTGTCTTGCTAGGACAGTGTAAAAGAGTAGGGCATATATAGGAAATTGCCAAAGTCAGATAAGGAAGAAGGACAAAACTTTAGAAGGCAGGAGGCAACCAGAAGCAGTTACTAAATAAGTAGAAGAAAGAATAGACTACAGTAGGTTTGAAATGAGTCAATACAGACTATTTTCAGAGCAACATGGGAGCCAGTAGTTGTAAAGGAAGTCTTAAAGGACCGATATGCTCCTAATACTTTCTGGCTGCCTTGACAGGTTTTTTAACAAGGATAAAAATGGGAATGACCTTACAAGTGAAATGCAATTTATCTATCAAATGTACTGTTTTTAGCGGTTGGGTCAGTACAGACAGCAATAAGTGTCCGTACCTCTAAAAGCAGTACATTGAGAGAATCATAGCACTTGCACTTCTAAATTAAGAGAGTGTTGACTCTCCCCCAACTCTCACATGCAGACTTGTATTCAGAGGTTAAAATGTATTGTTACACTTCTCATACATCAGAATTTTACAGTTAATTTAATTTTTGGATATATTCCTGATGTTATGTTAAAGCAGCAAATGGTTTGAAAGCAAAACAAAGGTTATGACATGCTTATATAATGCTTTAATTTTTACTGTTGACTCAGATTTTCCTTATAATCTACCCACAAAATGATTTCAAGTTAGATATTTGCAACAATTTACATGCATGTGCAAAGCGTTCTGGGTATTCAAAAGTACTATACTTCTTTAGAGGAACGGCTACTTATTTATATTATGGCTTCATTAATAGGGTAGGAAATGTGTTAAATTTTGAAGGATGGGTCTTCCAACTGTGAAAGATAGTTGACAAATTGTCTTGCAAGGATATACGATTCCATTATTTCTGCAACTAGCATAGAAAAATCATAGCTTATACATAGTGAGAGATTGTGGGTACAGCCTTTCATAATGTCATGTCAGAAATTTTCAGTTTCAAGAAAATTTTCAAGGTGCAGATTGTGATGCCCCACCACTGGACCGGTAATCAAGGGGCCTCAGTCCTTACCACTGGCACCAGTGGAGACATGCACTGAGAGGATGGCAGGTACACACACAATATTTCCAGATGCAGCTCTCTGTATCATGTGCGATTTCCCTTAAGAGCACATAGAGACCAGAGTCAGTCTGGAGCTGGTTTCTCCCTCTATTTCCAGATCCCCAATAAGACTCCTGAGTGGCACAGCTATAGAGTTGAGATCTTAGCTGAGTGGCCAAGCCAAGACCTCCAGCACCCTGTCTGTCCAACCAGTGCTTCATGTCCCTGCCCAAGTAGCTGACACACACACACACACACACACACACACACACACACACACACACACACACACACACACACACACACACACACTTTGAGGTTTGATTTACACACACACACACACACACACACACACACACACACACACACACACACACACACACACACACACACACACACACTCACACACACATGCACACACACCTGGGAAAGGCTGGCACAGGTTTTCTAGCTATGCCCCCTTTTGCCCAGAATATAAGATAGTTATCACTCCCACCAGCCACTCCTTATCAGCTACTTTAAGGCCCTTAGCAAAGGATGTCCAGTCTTACTGTCTAATGTCACTATTAATACAATTGGTAGTTTGACCAAGAGCAAGGCTATGAGGAGTGGCCTACACAGTGTCACCAAATAAATATGCAAGTACACTCAGAACTTAAATATCTATACAAAGATCAGCCACAATGAAATGTTTAAATATATTTAATAATAAATAATAAAAGAACAAGATAATACTACATATATATTTACAGTGACACCAGAGTTCAAAATCACAGGAAATATTTAAAACAACATTACAGGACACTCTCAAATAAATAAGGAAAAACATCTGAACTATGCTTTGCTATATTCCTGACTATATAAAGATACTTGTACTGTTTCCTAGAAACTTATTCATCAGAGCAAGGCAAATGTGTGGTGAATGGGTCTTCTTGTCAGGTCCAAGACAGACTACAGAATGCTGTCTCTCTCAAAGAACTCTCAAATTAATATTTCAAATATTACTGCTGAGATAACTTGCAGAATGACATCATTGCTTGTCATATGACTCCTAGATCCCAGCCCCCAAAGCAACCATTGATGGTAGCTGGCAGGATTTAGCATCTACTTGTGAAAATACATAGACACGAGCTTTTCCTCAGATCTTTGGCAGATGGTGGAAGTCATAAAACAATAAAACTCTTCCAAGACAATACAGAAAGCTCCTTAGTTTTAGACATTGTATCTCCTCACTGCATAGAAACTGAAAGATATATTTTATTGCATAGCCATAAAGTAATTTAATTTCAGCTATTTTTCTGAAGTTAACTTCCTGTATTCCAGTTTCCACTGTTAAAATATATACATTTAAATAGTGCAGGTACATTTCTGTTCTTTTCCAATAGGGTATACTGTGGTTACATTTTAAACAGCACTTTGTGAATAGCTTCAAGCAGTTTGATATACATATGGAATACAGTTCTACTACATTTGTAACACAAGCACCCTGTATACATCATATTGATATTCACAAATGACATATAATTACTTGCAAAATTCCAGATAACTGTGCTTGCAGTATCTCCTTTTGTTTTACCTCTATATAAATCATGTTAATATTTAAAAATGACATATAATTATTTACAAAATTCCAGCTAGCTGTGCTGGGATTACCTCCTTTGTTACACAGGTTTTGTGAATTAAATTAATTGTGAAAATAGTGCAGTATTTGTTTCTAACAGTGTAAAATTTGATATGGTGTATAGGAAGCAGATTTTTTCCATTTCTAAGGGTTGGTTATTTACATTTTCTAAGAAAAGTTTGACAACACACTTTAAAGGATCAGATAAATACATCTCTTAGTAAGTATTCAATATATTTATGTTTTATAATGACTTAAAATTGAGAGTCAAACCACATAGCCAGCCTTAGGTATAGGCCAACTAGGGGCCGTGTAGGGTGCCACTTCTAGCAGGGCCTCTTTTCTAGTAATCTGGATGGTATAGGTAGACCAGGATGGGGGCACTGGGTGGTATTGGGGGCACTGTGAAGACCTTTTGCCTAGGGTACCAGTTGACCAAAAGCTGGCCCTGTCAAACCTGAATCCTGAGTCCTATGTAAATAGAATGTTTAATTTTAGAAAAAAAACTTTGTTGCCTGTCTATTTTCTGTTCTCTCAGTGATAGTCACTTGGTCACTCTCAGAATGTCTTAGTCATGAATCAATCCTAAAACAAAATGGGCATGAACAGGTGAATTTTATGGACAGTAGTGCACAATGCGCTTTCACAAGTGTAGTAGTTGCTATTGCAGCTTACAAGGATAGACAACAACTTCTGAGATATATTATGTACTGTGCCACCTGCCAAAAAAAAAAAAAAATTAAGAATTTGAAAAAGACTGGGACTAGAGAATGCAAGCTGTTTTTGGGGAAACTGAGAAAGATGGTACAGATGGTGCAACTCTCTTTGCATCCACCTTAATCCATTCCTGGTTATAGGGAAAAAGTTGATGGGGTTAAGTGCTGTATGATAGTTACTTGGAAGTGCAATGGATTGTTTTCAAACTTCCTATGTCTAGTAGTGTCTGAAAATACAGTTCTTACATTGCTTTTATTTTTCCATTCTTCTCAAATCTTATTAACACATGCATAGTTGTTGTATTTATGCAAGGTAAAAATAGATTACAGTTTTAATAAGTCTTATAAAGCTTTGTTTCCAAGAGGTCACAATGAGTGGGTTGATGTTTTCTTGTAAGGTCGGTTACTAACATTTATAACATCTATGTAAATTTTCATTCCTGCATATGTAAGCTATATTCTCTTGTTGTAACAATACTTTGAATCTTGCAATTTAATTATTTACTTCTATTGTGTATTAATAAATAAAATAAATAAATAATTTTTAGCTTGGCTTTATTTAATCTTAGTTTTTGTGTTTACATTTTGAGCAGATTTAGTCCTTGGTGATTTTCTATATAAAGCAAGTAACTTTTTATTGCACATTCTTTTCCCATAAGTTTTAGAGAACTTTGTCCTTAATAATTATTTCTGTTAATATTTATTAATGTCTCTGTAATTCCTAACTGCACTAGACCATCACCGGGATTCAAGAAGCTTGGCGCAAGGGCAGTTTTGGCCTTGTGCCGAGCATCCTCACTACAGATGGCACAGCAGCGCCATATGAATATGTATGAGGGCGTGCCGCCGCAACCTCGACATGCACAGGAAATGTGTGTGAGTGCAGGGGGCATGTACAAGTGCTCAACGGACGCGTAAACATGCCCTGACACTTGCAAAACCTACTATGCCTACTAGTAGAGCCCTCCCCTAATAGTAAGTCAGTAATTCAGTGTCCGTGGATACCAAAAGTAGCATTCATGAGTATCCACGAACAGTGAAATACACTCGAAGTAGTAAACACACAAGCACGTAGTAGAATGATGAGCCCTGTCCCTAGAACTTTCACAATTAGATTGCCTGTCCCTGTGTCCCTATTATACATTTGAATGCTGCAATATCAAAGGTGTAAGCAAAGTGTAGCGTGTCTGCACGTCGCTGCCCTCCGCCGAGCGTAGCTTACACATCATATTCATTCAAACAGAGAAAAACATGCAGAATCAACGTGTCAGTAGTGTAGTGTTTAGAGCATCTGCCTAACAAACAGGCATTCACGGTTCGAGCCCAACAATAGCACATATCAATTTCCATGTGGAATGAATATTGTTTTGCTGTAAAACCGACATAAGAGTATTGTATGAGATATTTAAACTTAAATATCATTCAAGCAAAGTGGCACTGTAATAATGAATAAGGTACTAGTAAGCAGGTGTAAGCACAAATAAGCAGCAGGAAACACATATAGGTACCAGTAAGCAAGTCTGAGTGCACATGCACGGGTCTAAGCAGTACCCAGCATAGGAAATGTATATAAGTATATATAGCTATATAATATATATATATATATATATATATATATATATATATATATATATATATATATATATATATGTATATATATATATATATATATATATATATATATATATATATTTATGAAGAAAGAACGACGTAACAATAAAGCATACAAAAGGAATGAGAAGGGAATCAACAGCAACCCCAGTATTATATAACACTGTCAGTGTATGTCATATCCAGCTGGGCAGGGGTGAGCAAAGCACTGCTACTCACACCACAGCCAAGATATTACCAGTGGGAGTAACATTGTTGATTTGTTAAGTCTACTTTACACACAGAGGGTAGTCCCTGGTGGGACTACCCAAAAATTATATAGACCAGTTGGCCTTCCGACCATTACACAAGCAAGGGCAGGTATGTTCAAGGACTAAATGGTGGGAGAGACTGAGAATACATGGGGTGGGACAACATACGTGTAGGGCCCATAACGCTCTGGAGAGGGCAATGTGTGGAGGTGTGTCATGACTGCGATAACAAGTGGACAATGGAAGGTATGCGTGTATTTAGAACATGGGTGGGGTGGAGGAAATATGGGTATGAAATTATGGAGCCAGGTGTGCCAGAGTTGGAATGGCCTGGCTCTAATTGGACCACCCTGTGGAGGTCAGCGAGTTCGTTATAGGTATATATGCATACATACATGCAGACATCAGAATGTAGAAGTATATTCTTTGTAACACATTCATTCCATCTGCAGACATAAGTAACATGAATGTGCACTTACAAACCCTGACAGTAGACAGAATAATAGGCTGTGCAGAAGAGGGATGGGATGAAACTTCTAAAATGCAGAAGTGTGTACAATGTCCAAAGTCAGTGCTGTGCTGACAGTAATCAAATGTGAGGACTTCCCCACACATGGAATAATTCCTGTGATCTGCCTGCTATGGCAAAGCCAATTACTAAACCGGTTTATTTGTAAAAGAAATACACTGAACACGTACATAATTAGACTCTCATGTGTAACATGTGCATTACCACATAGTCATACATATTAATTAATTGTAGTGTCATGTTAACGAGAGTAAGGATGTAATGAAGTATCGAGTCTAATCTTGACATAAACACATGCGTGTCCCATGTGGGACAACCCAAAAATTGTGAATAGTGTCCTTTTGGTCGCTCACATCACCAGTGTTTCTGGACTAAACTTTTGGGAGTTCTGAGGATACGTGGAGTGAGTCAACTGATGGGATGGGTCTGTAGGAGTAGGGAGTGGCCAATGTGTAGTGGTGTGGATACACCGCGAATCCGACTGGAGAATGGATGACAGCAGTGTTAGGGAGGCATTGGGGTGTGTGTTTGGGGAACCAGGAGCCATGGGTATAAGGGTATATATGCAAATGAAGGAGCACAGCAATAGTGCATTGGTTAGAGCAACCTCCTAACGAACAGACATTCCCGTACCGAATCCCACTGTATCACATACCATTTACCATCGGTAATCCATACATGAACATATTGCGACATCTGTCCGTTGTATAACCTGCAAAATATCAATTAAAAGATAACTGGGGTGAAGTGTCAGTGTCATAATGAATAAGGCACTAGTAGTAAACAGGTCAAGCATATATAAACATCAGTACGCGTGTGTAAGTGCGTTTGCGCGGGGTATGTATTGCTTTACAGATTCACACACACACACATATATATATATATATATATATATATATAAAAATATATATACATATATGTATAGACATATATATATATATATATATATATATATATATATATGTATAGATATATATATATATATATAGTTGCAGACATATACATATATATATATTTATATATATATATATATATATATATATAATATATATATATATATATATATATATATATATATATATATATATATATATATATATATACATATATACATATATATATATATATATATCTATGTGTGTATGTGTGTGCGGTGTGCTAGATATACACAGATATACAGCTATGATAGGAAACAGCACACAAGAATGACATATGTTCACAGGCTATGCCAATGGAAGTGAGGAGCCCAAGCAATAAACATGAAACACATAGCATGCCCTTCCACCCCCCCCCCCAAGCCGGACACGGGAAACATACACAAAAACAATGTAAAGAGTCCACTGCTCCCCAGACCACAGGCAGGATACAACCAGAGGGTACACAGTGCACCCATGAATTCTACTCTTGGAATACAGACTGGAACATCCCTTGCGGGACACCCCAAAAATTGCCAAGACAAAAAAAAAGGTGATAGACCGGCCATTTTGGCCGCAGTGTATACATACTCGGAATACAACGGTGGAAAACCCTGATGACCCATGGGCTGAGACAATTGTATGAAATGGGTCCCGTGAAGTGGAGAGTGGGCAACATGTAGTGGTGTGCCCAGAACAGACCAGGACCCAGAGTAAGGATGGGTGCTGTTGAGGAGGCACGGGTGGGGGAACTATGGGTAGCTACTTATGGGTCTAGGTGTGCAGGTGTTGGCTGATGTGGGCCTATATGGACAGCCCTAGGGATATAAGCGAATGTGTTCATTGGGCTAAGACATCGCCCAATGAGCAGCCACACCCACTACGAATCCCACTGCAGCAAAGTGTAATCTATATGGCAAGAAATGGAATAACCAAATGTAGACGTATATATGTAGACGTATGTGTGTGTATATCTACCCATAGCGACATAGAGATAAGCCTCTCCCTCTCCGTAGTACAAATGTATAGATAAAGAGACAGAATACAGATACATACCCACATATAAATATATACATATGCAGACACCTATAGACCCATATGTTGTGATATATATATATATATATATATATATATATATATATATATATATATATATATATATATATATATATATGTATATATATCGATATACAGTAAAATATAAATATACATGTATGCATACATATACAGATATATCTGTATATAGTAATGTAAATAGATATATAAATGTGACTGTGAATATACGCATGTATATAGCTAGGATATGATACAGCAGGCTGTACATATGGGGTGAGAGGTTCAATAAACAAACATGTACCTCCAGAGACATACAGACACACAATAAAGGTAAACACACCACTGCTTCTCAGACCACTGTCAGGATACTACCAGTGGGAGAGACCTGCCAGGTCTAATCCTGAAACATAGACATCGATGTCCCTTGAGGGACACCAAAAATTAATGATCGGAGGCAGTCTCGGTAATGACTTATCAAACCAGCCTGTAGATGTACATGGACCAGTAGGTTGTGCAAGCCTGATAACCCATGGGTCGACACAATGTACGAAATGTGTCCCAACACGGGGAGAGTGGGCAGTGTGTGGTGGTGTGTTTATAGCCCACCTGCACCCACAGTAAGAATGAGTGCTGTAGAGGAGTGGCAGGTGGGGGAACTATGGGTATGCAATTATTGGCCTAGGCGTGCAGGTGTTGGCTGGCAAAGTCGTATTAGGACTGCCCCGGGGATGTAAGTAATATTCTGAAATGGGCATAGCTGACGCCCATACTTATCAACCCCTAAGAGCATATCCACTGGACAGGACATAAACCATTGGGGGAACAAATAGGGACCATACCTCTGAACTGTCCCCGATTTCCAGGGACGTCCCAGATTTCAACTCGGTTTCTAACTCTGCCCCACGTAATCCCTCCTAAAACTAGTGACATATGGAGGAAAGGTGGTGAATTACATGTAATGAATAATGACAATTAAGAGTTATAAACATCATTTACCTCAGAAAATGTGTATGAATTCATATGCTCTGTGTCTGTCAATGTGTCAGGTTAATAGCACCAATAATTTAAATGTGGCCCAGATGTTTTTATGCCATGTCCCTGATTCAGTTTGTATATTTCCCCAGTAGTATGAGAGGTCTGATAGGGATAGAAAGCACATATTCCACTGACAACTTTATAAAGATGATAGAATATTAGGTATGCAGTAGCATGACTTGGCTGAAGGATGTGGGTTCCAAAACCCAATTACTTGTTTGTATTGAAGAGTGTCAGTTCCCATGTATTAGCCAGATGGTTGCAGATTGTAAGAGGAACACACCAATGATATGAATCAAACTCTGGACAGGCCGCGGATTCCATACAAACAGCATGCTGTCACCTAATGGGCAGACATTCCCGATACTGTAGGCATGTAATCCAATGTAATAGGCATCACAAGGTAATATTGTAGTCCTCACTCCCACGCAGGGGCGTGAGTGTCAGATGCAAACACCAAATGCAGTGCAGTTGCAAGTGCAGGAGCAAGCGGGGGTAAGCCTGTTTGGCCACCATTATGCGAGTATTACACTGGTAAAGCAATGTAGAGGCTGAGTGTAAGAAACTGTAACCAACGGTTAGCATTGCTTAACATTGTGCAAACCCACGCACATCCACTCACAACTGCTTTAATGTGCCTTAATCCCACCGTATCCAATGGCCTTGTTCTGGTCAGCAACAAAATAAATGGCCTCTGCAAGTCTTGAAACCAGGACCCTGCACACACAGCTATTGTGATTTACCACTAAACCATGGCAGATATACAGACATCTGACCTTATCACAAACATATCATCCAGCACAGTCATTCAACAGTATAGGAAATGTATTCCATCATGTAGATGTATGTGTGAGTGTTTATGGCCAGCATATAAATACATACATATATATAGATTTATCAGGAACATCCCAGGTGACAACAAAGCATTACAAAGGAATGAAAAGGGAAACACCAGCAATGCCTGTATTATGTAGTGGTGGCATCTTATGTAATATCAAGATTCCCTCAGACAGACATGTGTTAGTCATACACGCAAACATTTGTACATTGGCCATATACATCACTCTGTGCATGTTATTTACATTAACAAAACAGTTCCTGTCCACTCATTATGTGAGAACAGTACTCTTGCAAGGTGCTGTGTGCGAAATCATCATCATGATAAAGGTACATGGGGTAACCATAGAGGGACTGGTAGTGTTGTGTGTACAATGGGGTCGTCTGCATCACATGTACCTGGAACATTTAGGAGTCATGTGCATACTAGGATCGTGCTCCTGAGAGACAGGGGTGAGGACAACTGGAGTATGTTGTGACACATGTTAAAAGGGTTACATGTGTCCAGTGGACACATGTGTGAAATGGGCAGCTATGTATGGGGCAAATGTTGTTCTAGCAGCCGATTGGCCTTCTGTTTCCATAGGGTGAGAGTGGGATGTGGGGGAAGGAGAGTAGGTATGCTCGTGGAGGATAGGTAGGTTAAGATGACAGACAGGACAGCATACAGGGTTGGTATATGACACATGTGGTGGATACACCTTGGATGGGGAGGGGTGTTTGGCATTCACAAGCCCATGAGCCCCCAGATGGAAACAGTGGGACAGAGGTCCCCAGCTATGGGCAGCCACCACTGCACCAAAACAGCTGCAAAGGTGGCAGTGCTGGGGGCTGTCTCACCCTGTAAATGTGACACTCTGCCCTTGAGCTGGTGTATCTGGCCTCAAAACCCCTTATTGAGCCCCCAATGCACCACGTCCAGGACTGTACGACAGCGGACATGCTCCTGTCTGGACCTGCTCCCAGGGGTGATAAGCCCCATCCTCAGTGGTAGTACCATCAGAAGGTGCTGCAGAGCCAACAGAGGTGGAGGTCCAAGGCTGGACCCCAGATGTGCTGGTGCCCAATGCTATGGCCAGCTGAAGTGGGACAGGAGGTTCTGCCAGGATCTCCAAACCCGTACAGCCTATGGTGTTGCAGTTTAAACACAGATATGGCTTAGTAATAGTCAACAGCATTCAGGATTACTTACAACAGCATGCATAGATATGACCATCAACCCAACACAACAGATGGTTTGCAGTTGCAGAGAGAGCACAACACATGCATATATACTGCATGACATCTGCACAACGTGTAGAAGACTTGTGACAGCAGCTATGAACAGTGGCCCATTATTGGCATCTCACTGAGAACCCCAGACAGTGCCTGTCATACCACTGTTTCATGTGACATATATCCAGTAGGGATGTGATGGCAGTAACTTGTCACTATAACCATGTACTGGCTGCAATCCTCACACTATGCTCCTGCTGTTCACAGATGTGTGTTCAGTGAGCAACACAGGAAACAAATGGTTCCACACACGGACCAGTCCGCGTATGGCCCTACAGATGGGGGTCCCTCACAAACAGAGCACTGCCTTGTCAGTTTTAAAACATGCAGAATAGCCATTACCACACACACCTTGTTAAACAGGCAGTTGTCTCAATGAAGCATAGCTACACTTACATCCTGTAGTCATGTCTGGCCCATCACCCTCCTGTCTTTAGGCTATTTCCCACTGTGTTTGTTGTTTGAGAAACATCCAGATCCAGGTACCACTCACAGTGACTGTCATGGGCACAGACCAATATGATGTTCCTAGATATTTTACTGTGTTTTATATGCAAATGGCTATGGGAACATCATCACAGCTATTCCACATGCAATCAGCTAGAGGACTACAATGAGTGCAGAGGCCATCACATGAACATGACCATCACTTACAATAAACAAGCTGCTGCTGAGCAGGTGTACACCTCCACATCCACCAGAGAGTGTGTGGGCGGGACAGACAGAGGCAAAGTACATCAGAGAAGGGCTTGGAAACTAAAACCTAAGCATCGTCTGTCACACACCTACCAATACAGGGGTTCTAACCCCTGACTAACTAGTCATTACTATTACAAGTGCATGCAGTTACTCCACATGCCACAAAGCTGACATGTTGGTGTGCCGTAAGAACATATATGTGTGTTGGTGTGTGACTTCTGCAACAGAGATATAGTAGACAGACATTAGGTGTAGCACACATGGCTGTCCACATGAATGGATGTCATTGTCAACACAGCCACACTCTCTAATGGACTCACATTGACACTCTCTTCCAGGCCCACAAAGACACTCCCAAACCACTTAGTTTGCCACACTGCAGTAATGCACAGATACTACATGCACCACAGGCAATATCCGGAGGTTCTATGGGCAACGGCATGTGAACGTGTTTGACATCTGTCGGTATGCCAATGGGAGTTATACTGGGAGTGACTGTGGTTGGGAGCATCATACCCCATATGCAGACACAATACACCAGTACTGACAAACATGTGTGCATTGCTTCATAGGCGTGTAGTGGTTGGCTGTGCAAGATGGCTGTACAAGGCTGGGTGAGGAGTAATCCTTGGCATCATGCCACCCAACAATGGTGTACAGTGTGGTACAGGGGTGCAATGTCTGCAGTGTCCCACACAGATGGGTATTGTATGAACTGTCCTGACATCCTGGTTACCATTGTGTATGGCCATACCTTTGCAATGCATGCCATGTCTGTGTTTGATAGTCCTTGACATGGACATTGCCTGAGATGTGCATGTCCCACAGTAATGTACAGTGACATGTACAGGTGTACCTGGTTTGGTTGGCACATGTTATGTACACAGACTGTTATCCTCCGATATGCCAATACTGGCCTGGTGTGGCAGAACCAGCTTATAGTCAGCAGGTTGACCCTGCACCAGCATTGATAGCATGATACAGGTATTCCCTGGTGTCAGTGGCATTGGTCCATACAGGGCACATGTGTAAGGCATTGTATGGCATCTGAGGATCACATTTGATGGCACCACATATGTTGCAGGCATCCAGTGGAGAACATAGTAAGGGCACATTGTCTGCAATTATGTGCCTGTTGTACTGCTGTACAGGGTGCCATGCCCTCTGCAGCCCACTGCAATCAGACCATGCCTACTATCTGTCATCAATGTGCAGTGTACTAGCAACATAACGGGATATTATAGGCAAGTGTGTTTGTGTATGACACATGGGTTCAGGACGTATTCCGGGTAATAGTAGGGTTGCATACTTTGTTCAACATGCCTTGTGCCAGATGTAGGGGTATGGCATGCCAACACAGTCCCTTGGCTGACTGAGGTGGACATTGTGACGTATAAGATGGACAACATATAGGAAAACTACAAAATCCGCTGCCCAACATGTCCAGTGCTTAGACACTCACAGCCACCTCCACACAGGCTCTGACAGTCAAACACACACACACCTGCCATGTCCTGGAATAGGGCCCCTACCTAACTAGTGTATCACACTACAGCATTACGCAGGTACAGCTATGGAGATTACTGGGTTACAGCAGTCCCAGAAGTGTATGTCTAGGTGGGTGACATCAGCAGGATTGCCAAAGGTGGTCATGTGAATTGTAAAGCGTGTGCATACTCTAAAAAGCACTGTTCCTGTCTCAGGCAGACAAAGACACACACAGTTGGTCTGTCTTGGAATAGAACCCCTACCTAACTAGTTTATCACACTACAGCAATACGCAGTTACAGCATGCACTATGCAGAATACAGGGTTAAACCGGTCCTAGAGCTGTAATCCTAGGTGGGTGACATCAGCAGGATTGCCAAAGGTGGTCATGTGAGTCGTAAAGAGTGTGCATACTCTAAAAAGCATTGTTCCTGTCTCAGGCAGACAGACAGACACACACACACACAGTTGGTATCCCTTGGAATAGAACCCCTACCTAACTAGTTTATCACACTACAGCAATACGCAGTTACAGCATGCGCTACAGAGAATACTGGGTTATAGTAGTCTCAGAGGTGTATACATAGGTGGGTGACATCAGCAGGATTGCCAAAGAAGGGAATTCCACGTGTAGGGTTGGTTGTACATGTCTGTTACCTGCGTGTACCTGCTGCTTACTGTCAGGAAAACACAATTACACCTGCTTAAAAGTGTTTTATGCAGTCCTAACTGACAGTATCAACAAGGCTTGCAGGTCTCGAACCCTGAACTATGCACACTGAGGTTACTGGACATACCACTAAGCCATCTGGGTTGTAGACATGTTGCATGGAGTCTGTAATGCACATCCTACTACAGGAATTCCACAGTACTGAAAACAAATGGGACAGTCCCTTTGTGTACATATGTACAGTACCCTTGAATGTACTGTACTCTGTGAAACAACAAAGACAAGTCTATATCTGTACAACTGTCATACCTACACACACACACACACACACACACACATATATATATATATATATATATATATATATATATATATATATATATATATATATATATATATATATATATATATATATATATATACACCTACGGGATGTGTACACACATATATATATGCATATACACAGCCATAGCCATACACACACACACATATATATATATATATATATATATATATATATATATATATATATATATATATATCTATACCCACATCTGAACGCCCTTTGTGACACAGAAGGGTTCCAAAGGAACTGACGTGTACACCAAACAGAGGCATCTCTTGTGTTATAACATTTAAATCATAAGCAGTTCACCAGAGAAGGGATGGTTGTTGTGTATGCGGAGTTTGTGGTGGGGAATGATGGCTAATGTAATCTACCCCAGGGATTGTGGAGTTAGGGTAGGGGAATGATGGATATGGACCTACACCCCAGCGACCACTTCTGTGTCACTGCTCGACAGTGGCACAGGGAAATAACATACCCATCTGTAGTCATGCTTGACTGTGTATTCATTACCATTCCTAACTATGTAATACTTTGTAGACACTAGTCACCACAGATGGCTACCATGGTGTGCTAAAAGACATTACACGTGTGTATGCCTGTCTACAGGGTAGCTACACACACATACATGCACACACTTGCCAGTATTGTGCATACAAGTCTTGCCTATGTAAAGGTAACTAGTACAGTGGTATGCAGTTGGGGTATGTGCCACAGAACACATGCAATTACACTTACTGATTCCACTTCTGAGGTTGGTGACATCACAGGACTGATTACTTGCAGTGAGTAGGGGGGAAGAGAGAGGTATAGCAGTTGACAAGGATAAGGGCCAGTTCAAAAGGAGGTATCTCTTTGGAATGCAGCAAAACCAACTGCCATGACAGGATGCAGACACAAATATACACACACAACCACAGTCAGCCTATGCTGACACACACACTCGGGCATTTGCTGAGACACACACAGACACACTCAGCCATTTGCTGACACACACACAAACACACGCACACAGTTGCCATTGGTGGGATCAAAACTCTTGCCTATCTTAGGATCACTATTACTGTACTACGCAGTTACGAGACACATCACAAAGATTACACATCCCAAGGCAGTCAGACTGCCCTTCTACAATTGAGGACAACAACAATGAGACTGACAGTCATGAAGTACATAGCTGTAGACCTGTGTGTTTAAAGTATGTGTCCATTGCAACCTGTATGCACAAACAAGACACACCATCCGCAGGTAGGCCTGAGAGGTATAATTGTAGCACAACAGGAGCCTGAACTGGAGTATGGCCATCTGTGGAATGGACAACTACTATTACTATACAGGGTTACAGTGGGCATGCCCATACACTTAGTAGCACAGGGCCGTTTGGGATGCACTATGACTACAACTACACAAGGTTATACGGGGCATGCTCATACACTTAGTAACAAAGGGCTTGTTGGTTGCACTGATTCTAACCACTGAAGACCACAGTGTGCATGCTCAAACACTTACATGTACAGAACATGTTGTAATGGACTCCTATTGTAAACACACAGGTTTACAGTTAGGTACATCTTACCTGTCAGTATATAAGCACATCAAACTGGTTTACTACCTGATACCTGTATGTGGCCTGTAAATGATATATCTGTGTCTGTGCTGTGTGATACACATGCATACATGTACACGATGTACTAACATATATATGTTACATATATACAGTCATGCATATGTGGACGTGACAGACAATAGGTTACCTGGGTGACACAGGCGGATGCTACCTACAGCATGTGTCACACACCTTGCTGCCCTGAAAGGCATACATTGATAGCAGGTTGTGGACAGTGGCATTATATGTGGAACAGTGGCATGTGCAAGCATAATGTGTGAGCCACCTTGTGTAATGGTACTGAAGTGCAGGTGACAAGATGACCTCTCCCGGCTGTGGTAGTAGTTGTCATTATTAGCAGGACTGCTACCCTAACTATATCTCACATTGGTCATATACACAAGTTCTGCCGCTGTCTGTCACCTTACATGGGGCATTTGCTGCCAAGCACATTAATGCCATGCGCAGTGATGTCATGGTACAGGTGGCAACTGCTAGACCAAAATAATGAGTCAATGTCCTGCTGTTATTATGAGGTTTTCCAGTGTCTGTCATTCCGGGCTGTCATGACCGAATGACAAACCTTCAACACAGAGCAAATGCATCCATGTTACACATGTGTGTGGATAATATGTAGGTCACATTTACCCATATAGCCGCTTTCCAAGGCAAATGTCCTACACACAGAAGTAACACCCTGACACCTACATGACAATTGCATTGGATGCCTATGCTAACCCGTGCTAGATGTGTGGCTTTAGTAATCCATTTGCTCAATGTAGAATCTACAATGGGGAATACCAACATCTGTGCAGTGAGGAACACCTGGCTGAAGGCTCTGTAGTGCACAATTGCACTACCACCATATAACTCAGCTCCAGACGTGGGCCATGACAGTGGTATTGACCATACCAGGTGGTGGTGTGCACATATTCATAAAGGCTACTCACATGTAAAGACCACTACTCTGACATAACACATCACAGATGAGTCAGGTACAGGTGACAGTGGCAAATGCTGCATTCTAGGTTGTATCCTCATATACATCCACCACCTTGTTCCCAGACTGCCAACACACATCCATATGTGGTATGACATAGTATGGTAGACCACCAGATAACCCTTGATTGGTGGACTGTACCTAGGCCTACATCAACTGTGCAATGTACCCATGTACAGACACAGCTGCATAATGTGTTATGCAATGCAATAATGCCACTGTTTGTAACTTGCTCAGTTGTACACATACCAGGGTCCCTCGGATGTTGTCAGCATTAACACGGTTGACTGTTGCTGAACACCAGTAAACAACACCCTCATGGTTGGATATGACCTAACTGTACCTGCCCTGGATATGTACAGCCCACACTCTTACAACATATATTACATTACCATCGCTTTCATTTACCTTTCTACATACAGGTGGCTACAGTCATTACACACATGCATAGGTTCATAGTTTCATAAGTTGGTACTAGGCTATCAACCCTAGGGCCTATACAAGCCTAGCCATAACATTTCCCTGGCTATTTCTTCCCACACTATTTACTTCCCTGGACCCCTGACTAGCAGGATGACTGATGTGATCCCCGGGGTGAATTTCTTTTCTCCCATCCAATCATCAAGGTTCCTTTTGAAGAGGGCCAAAGAGGCACTCTGCTTGACATGTATGGGCAATCTATTCCAGAGTCTGGGGAGACTCTGGGTCAGGAACCTATCCCTCCAGCATGTTTTGTTTATCGTTATGACAAGGTTTAGATCCCTGGAGCGTGTGGCTCTGAGGGATTGGGATTTTTTTAAGTGTAGCATGTCCAACAGCTCTGGGTTTGACATGGCCTTGTATGTTAAGCAGAGATCGCCTCTGAGTAGACGATATGTGACAGAGTGTAGCTGGCGTTTTTTAATGGAGTCAGCGTAGGGCATCTGCTTTAGGCCTGTGATTCTTTTAGTGAGGTATTTCTGCGGCCTTTCCAGTTGTTGCAGATGTCTTGAGAGGTACATACCAAATGGGGCATTGTATTCTATAATGGGTCTAATGAGGGATGAGTACAGTGGGACAATGACCTCCTTTTTTCTGGATGAAAAGCCCTTAGTGATGAGGTGTGCCACATAGAAGGATTTCCTGACTGTTGTGGCAATGTGGTTATCGAAGGTGAGACCACTGTCCACCAGTGTCCCTAAGTCTCTTATCACACTTTCGGTGTTTAGTGTACTGCCACCTATATGGTAATTCACGGGTACATGTTTTTTCCCAAAGGGGATAACTATACATTTCTTGGCATTGAGCTTGAGCATCTGTTTCTGTAAGGCCCTTTTGTAGAGTAACCACATCATTTGGGGATTCAAGAATGGCTGCCGGTTTGCAGTCATCTGTGAACTTTGTTAGCCAGAGTCCCTTAGTGTTGGCCTGTACTTCAGAGAAGTAGATGCCAAACAAGAGCGGTCCCAGGACTGAACCCTGAAGTACTCCACTTGTCACTTGTCTGGAGCTGGATTTGGAGTCGGCTACTTTTACAGTGTGGGTTCTATCAGTAAGCCAGTTAGCAACCCATTGGGTGATGTAGGGATTAATGCCCAGCTTAGTAAGTTTATCCATAATTCCAGAGTGGGGGATGGTGTTAAAGGCCTTGGCAAGGTCTAGATAGGCTGTGTGGACCACCTTACCCTTGTCCATGACTCTGGAGACTGATTCGAAGAAGTCAATCAGATTCAGGAGACAAGATCGGCCCTTCACGAACCCAAACTGGTTGGGGTCCAGTGTTTGAAGGTTGCCAATGTCTTTCTTTATAAGTTCCATGACAATACGCTCCATGGCCTTGCAGATATGGCTCGTAAGAATGATGGGATGGTAGTTTCCAGGATCCAAGGTGGATCCCCCCTTGTGGAGTGGGATAACTGTAGATCTGCGCCACTCAGTGGGCACGAAACCTGAAGTGAGGCTATGATTAAATATGACACTTAGGTGAGGTGCCAGTTCATATTGTGGTTCGTGTAGTACACAGCCCGGGATGTCATCTGGTCCCATGAATGCTGTATTCTTAGCTTTGGAAAGTGCATTTTTTACCTGTGTGGCCATTATTACTGGAATTTGGCAATCTTCCAGTATTGAGATGGGCAATTTAGGGGTGAGAGGGGGGTGAAGTTGGCACTGAATCGATCTGCCAGGACATTGGAAATATCCTTGGGATCAGTATATTTAATGCCATTCTGTTTTAGCTCAGAGAAGATCTGAGCATTGTCATTTAGATTCTTGACATAGTTATAGAAAGCCTCGTGGTTGTCTTTGGAGTCTTTGGCAATTTTATTTTTGTAACTAGCTTTGGAGGATTTTATGAGGGATCTCAGTTTCTTACTGAGGCTGGTAAGGGGGTTTTTTGCATCATGGGATTTTCCTCTTTTCTGAAACAGTTTCTTCCTTTTGTTGTAAAGTTTGTTTATGGCAGGGGACCACCAGATTGGCTTCCTTTCTTTGGATGAGAGCATCTTGGTTCTATTTGGGATGGCATGATTCATGCATGAGTGGATGTGAGTGGATGTGCTCGTACAGTGCCTTAGTGTACGATTCAGCAGTTGAACTTTCAGTTCCCGTCTGCATGGGTGTCATGAAGTTTATCACTTCTGACTTGAATAGCATGACGTTAGCTTTGGAGAATTTTTTTATGGAGGTTTCCTTACTGGGGGTGGGTTTGGGATGTGGATGTTAATGGTGATTAGCTTATGGTCAGAACTGACTAATGAGGGGGTGACCATAGGTGTGGAGCATCAATTTCCCATGTTGGTAATGACCAGGTTTAGGATATTGGCGCCCCTGGTGGGACTATGGATTATTTGATCCAGGGTGTTGGAATTTATGAATTCCATGAACCGTTGGGCAAAGCTGTTGGTAAACAAATAGTTTTCCCAGTTAATGGCAGGGTAGTTAAAATCACCCAGTATTAGGGTGTTTGATTCTATCTTAATATTTTCCAGTATGTTTAGAAAGGTATACTGAGAATCTTGGGGCATGGTGTGGGATCAGTAGCAAGTTACAATTTGGATTGCAGTCTTACCTAGTGTTAGTTGCACCTGGAGAATGCACATGGCAGATAGCATGCTAGCAGTACATAAGGTTCGATATCTATGTTGACAGAGGTAATATCCCCTTTCTACTGGTCACCCATGACACCTATCATATCATACAACACCCCATGTGGCATGTATGTCTTTAGACATGTTTACCTAATGCAATGCCTACAAACATACCCAGATAACAGGACCATAGGACCTACACAAAGCCTGTATTGACAGAATCAGGGAAATCCAGCTCTGCACTGTATGTTCCTGAGTAGTCACAGGTGATATGTTCATGACATGTACAGCCATGTGTGGCCACAGCTACATATACCCCATGTCAACAATTGCAAGCCATGCATGCTGTGTACTGTCTGGACATTAGCCTTAGTACCGCAATAGCCAGTACATGCTGGGGTGAAATGTTTACAAGCCACAGACCTCACACATGCTTGAATGAGTGTACTGCCTAGCTCTAACAGAGCACATTGCTGGCACTCTTCCAGTACACATGAGGTGTGTGTGGCAAATATGATGTGCACACTGTTGACCATTATAGTGCCCTGGCTTCACCATGGCACTGTCAAGTAACAGTTTGTAGGAGCATGACATAGAGTAATGCTGTGTGTGTCACGCTGATATGTGCTGTTGTAATATATGTACACTTGGCTATTCAGTGAAAGTGGTGGTGTCCTACCAGTACATGAATACAACATCCATTATGATGTAGTGCTCGGTTATGTTTCACACATGGCGTGGGGAAGGTGTGGAATCTATCCTCTTGACCTGCTAGTGCATGTATTGATGTAGACCGCATATGTGTACATGTATTGCTGTTTGTGTACATTCCATGTGTGTGCAGTGTCTGATGTCTGAAGGTGACTGTTGTCTTAGTACATCATGCTGTTGCACTACATCCTCAACATTGACAACTGTATATGGTGATATGCTCTAAGTACAGTAAGCCATACATGAGGTATGAACAGATGTTTGGACATGACTACTAAGTGGTGGGGATTCTTTGCAGATGAATGATTACTGAGGACAGCTCACTTGTGTGTTACAACCAGTCCTACAATAATCTGTGTACCTGCTAAGGTTAGGTTTTGTTAACTGAAGTGGAAGACAGACAATGTAGAATGCTGTAAGGGTGACACCGAAGGCAAACCCCATGACACCTGTAACAGTAATACCTCCCCTGTGCATATATTGTGCATATATCAGCACAGTTGTCAAAGGAAAGAGTCAGTAAGCATTGTACTGGATGTGATAGTGCTGTACTGCTGTAGTACCTATCATGAGATAGCCATGTGTTTGATTCACAGTACTGGCACGTGTGGGTGTGTGTCCATATATGTCACGTATGGTTGGGAATACATCCCACATGTTATCACTCTCCTGAACACTGTGGGTGACACCAGTACAGAGTGAAGTGTAGAAAGAAAGCCATAGACAAGTGGTTAAACCTCACACATGTAAAGTGTCTGTATGTATGTGACATAGGTGTATATCTTTGTGAATGCCGGTGTGTGTGTGTGTGTGTGTGTGTGTGTGTGTGTGTGTGTGTGTGTGTGTGTGTGTGTGTGTGTGTGTGTGTATGGCTGTCCGGTTCCTGGAGTGAGGCTGTATTTTACCATAGTGGAATGTTAATGCCCCCTCCACCCATCCAATCAAAGCAGTCTAGCATCCCTGTTGATAACATCAATCGTAGATGGGCATACTAACCACCTGTTAACATGTACACCCTTGGGTGTGGCCTGTTGTTACATAGCCTACTGATGGACCCCCCCTCCCCACATACACTTGCTGCACTGTAGTATCCCTGTCAATGTCCTTGATCTTAGGCCATTCCAACTACCTGTACATGTATAATCTCTGTGGCGCATCTTGTAATTGCGTAGTACTGTAAAGATGATATGCACATAGACAGGGCTTCTCATCCAAACACTGGCAACTGTGTGTATGTGTGTGTGTGTGTTTCAGAGTGTGTGTTACTGTGTCTGGAAACCCTGAGTGTGTGGGTGTGTCTGTGTTTGCATGCTGTCATGGCAGTGGGTATTACTGCTTCCCAATGAGATGCCACTATTTCCACTGGCCTTTACCCTTGTCATCCAGCATACCACACTTTTACCCACTCCACACTCCAGGTAACCTGTGATGTCACCCACTATGGATGCGACGGCTCTGAACACAGTAGCTTATTGCACAGCTATCATGCTCTTGGATCATTAGAACAGTAAACATAATTGAAACATGGGAGAATATATCTGTGATGTGGATGCTACAAAGTGCATGCAGATATTGTCATACAGACCTGTGGGTAGTCAACATGTACATATGGGACTCCCGCATACACCAACATCCCCAGGCACATGCAACTACACCTGAAAGAAGAAGGCAGAATGTCAAGATCAACATGCTGTTAGTGTTGTTACACATGATACATGCTGTCAAACTTACAAAATGCATTCCAAAACTGCAATACATGTTATGTCTGCTGCTTGTCAACACTACTCAACAATATTAATCTACAATTGTCTACCTAGTATGTTCACTCTGTGCATCAGACCATATGAACATGTCCATGCACCGATGGTGTGGATGACAGCGCTGTGGCACAGGCATCATCATATGCACAGGGTGGTAATGTTTGCCAGAGGCCTAGGCTGTGCCATTGGATGACATCATGCGTGTGTGTTAGGGCCTGTGATATCAGTGGGCATGTGTGGATGTTATGCGTGTGTGTGTTGAGGTGCCCTACATTTGTTTCCAGTGTGTGTGTGTGTGTGTGTGTGTGTGTGTGTGTGTGTGTGTGCATGCACACAGGTCTGGCATGAGGCTGGCCTACACAGGGGTAATAATGACAGCTGCAGACTGTACAAGGCAGGTGTCACAGTTCATGGTGTTCGGCCATGGCCCCGTGACCTGTGCCAGCCAGGGGTTGCACGAGCACTACCAGGCAGAGGTCCAGATCGGGTACCATCTGATGACACATGTCCACTGGAATTGTGTTCCTGTTGAGACTATCCAGGACCATGTGCACATGGCCTGCTGTGTCCTGGTGTGGACTGCACAGTACCAGCAGCACTGCTGCTGCTACTGCCACTATGGGACCGGGCATGTGCAGTAGCATGTTCACGTAGACTTTCAACAAGTGATGTAGCTGGCCTACGTCCATGTGCCCAATGCCTCACTCCCACCAGATGTTCCAGCACAGACATTCCACGCAAGAGGATTGACATGCCATGGTCAAGGACTCCCACCATGTCACCCAATCGTCTATCCAAAACATCTGCAAGATGATGGTGAGCAATTGAAAGTGCCTGGATGTTGTCAGTTAATGAATGGACAGCAGCCCTCTGAAGCCTCAGACCGTCTCTGTTGTGCTGTTCTGCACATGCTTGTGCCTCCATTACAGCCCAAAACATGCATCTGGTGACTCCAGCTGATGTGCTTGGTCCCTCAGGGGCATGTTTGCCAGTGGTACTCCTACGAGCAGCGCTGGGCACATACCTGTGTGGGACATCACCAGTCTGTTGACTGGGAGCATGATGTGCAGGCACACCTTCCATAGTCACCACACTTCCCTGTTCCATGCTACCACCTGCCAACTGTCCTTCCTCTATGGCCGGTGTTGATGGGGTATGTGCAGGCAGAGGAACTGTGTGCGAGGATGAGGGGGAGAGAGTTGGAATGGCAACCAATGGCACAGATTCATCCCCTGACAACCCTGCCTGTGCCTCAATCATACTATCATCAGCACTGCTAGAGTCTGTGGTGACACTAACATCAGGTGGACTGCAGGAGGGCAACTCACCTACATCAACACCTGTGAGGGGAATACAAGAACTGTACATTACAAGTTATACCAGACACACAGACAGACAGAAACACACACACACAGACAGACAGAGACACAGATACACAGAGACACACACAGACAGACACAGACAGACAGACACACAGAGAGACACACACAGACAGGCACACACACAGAGACACACAGACAGAAACACACACAGACACAGACTAAGACAAACACAGACATATAGACAGAAATACACACAGACACAGACAGAGACACAGACAGACAGACACAGACACACACACACAGACAGAAAGACACACACAGACAGACAGACACACAGACTGACAGACACACACAGACAGACACACACAGACACACACATACACACACAGACACACACAGACATACATGCTACATGCAGGTGATATGGCAGATGGCATTCAGCTTAGACAATTATAGTTTCAGCTTAGGCAATTATAGTGGTAGTCATCATACATCCCTGAGTTGCACACAACAGCATGCATGTGGTATAACAGACGGCATGCACCTTACATAATTATAGTGGTGGTTAGCATACATACTTGTATTGCACCATTTGTGTTAATAGCCTATGACCTATACCTACAACACAATGCATGCACTTTACACTGTTGCACTGAACTGCCATGGTGTGTGCAACATACACCACATGTTAACAGACCATCACTGACCTTTGTACATCTGCCACCGATGCTTTGTGTTTGCCACCGCTCCTATGTATGAGGACATGAGCAGTATGGTATGTCGACTGCATACTACGTTTGCCTGAGCCCTAGCTTGCATATCTCCCCCAAAGCAGTGCATGTCTGTTAACATTAATCCACCCACCCCTGAGCTGAGTGTAGACATTGTGCATGTGGCTGTACACACATTTTTGACATGGCTGTCCCTACTTTGCAATGGTGCCACAGTCCAGCACAGGTTTACAGTACACCGTCCTGCTGTGTGGCATATGACCTTGCCAATAACCTGTATTATGACAAGTCTTCTGCTGATGTGTTGAATGACATGCATACATGTGTAACACAATGGTGTCCCTTCCAATCTACAGTACGGTAATGGTGTCCCAATGCAGGGACATGTTATACTAACATGAGCCTTCAGCTGATGCAATGTTGCCTGTCCACCCTACAAATATGCAGGGACATACTGCACATTGTGCATAGCCATTGCAGGGCATCATGTAGCTTCACAATTGCTATTCAATGTGAGCTACTGACATGGATCACAGCCATGACTATGCTCACATACAATACATATCTAATGTGGAATGTGACCCGCGTCACTGAGGTGTATACACAATAAACCCTAATGTGGAATGTGTGACACAGGTTACAGAAGGGTATACAGATGACACTCCTGCACATCTGCAACCATATTACTGATACCTGCCAACTATGACCACACATGGCTAATCTACAAGTTCTCTATGTCCCACACGCCATCTGTGTACCTCACACACATGAGGAGCAGGCATGACAGTGACATCTGACACCAGCAAGGTGAGTCTACTGTATCTGTGGCTTGGTGTGGATGCATGTGTATGTTGTGCAACACGTGTATGTATTTGGATACTGTATAGGTGAATGCTTGTGCATGGGCCTGTATGAAGTATAGTGTTTCACATCTGCAATATCACCATTACACAAAGGCCATAGTTGTATTGTGTCAAGCCAATGTACAACAGGGTGTACACACTTGTACATCACTTCTACTGTGTGTTTTGCTTCATGTCTCTGGCCATCCTCCATGGCCATGTGTACACATGTGCAGTCCAATGGTTGTGATGGCCATCTTATTTCACATGTCAGTGTTACCCCATATGACATACACCCATAAATGATATATGCTCCACTGAAGACAGGGTTATGCAGACAAAGGGTGGTATGTATGAGATGTGAGACATGTTTTACAGGATAGTTGAGCAGTGTTGCAGTCAGCCCACTACATGTCATGGACATGTCTGATAGCACATGACATTGTGTGACATTCATAGCAAGGGTATACTCTACAAGGGTGTATCCTCTGGGCCGGGCATTCTCCAGCTCCAACACATTTAGTGTGTGTGCACACATATGCTCTGTACAGTACTGTTCATATTCCCAACATCTGAAATGCTGATATGTAGTACCTCTCCCTACAGTGGAACACACCTCCACTATTGTATTCACTGTTTTCCACACATCTGGCAATGACAGTTTGGAAGGTTTAGTGTAGGTGTTTCATATAGTCTTCAATTGTTTCACATAGGTAAACAGTGTGATGCATTGCAGGTCTGACCAGTGTCTATTACCAGGACCACCATACATTATGCGTATGTGTGTTATGGCAGATAGCATGCAATTAATATGTTCCATGCATTATCAAGCCTGGTAAATAATAACAATCTCACCTGACACAGGCTGCTGTCGCTGCAAAACACCAGAGGTACCTAAACAGGAGTGTCACAGCAGTAAGATCATTATCCACACCTGTGTGGTAGCTACAGGGTGCAATGTCTATGTTAGCACATAAGCCAGTACAATACAATATATTATGGAGTATGCACATCTGTGCATACATAGAGTAGCAGGCTATAGTATGTGGCATGTGTGCATACATGCCTTGCATATGATATTACATTACATATTATACAGTAACACATGTAACTATATGATATATGGTTGTGTTTTATGTGCAGTAGTGACTTACCAGGCAACTCCAGGCTCGGTGGTTGAGAGATACCCACCTCCACAGTACCAGCTAACGCTTGTGGATGGAGGTCTGCAGGTGTCCCCAGGTTGGCCAGTAGCTCCTCGGTACATGTGAGTGGGGGCTAGGTGAGTGGCCCCCCCACCTGTTGCACCTTGTTCCCTGGCGATTGCATTAGCACGCTGTTTCACCCGTCCTATTTGGTCAGTGCAGTGTCAGTGCACCTGCTGATAGGTGCGATTGTGACTGCCAACATCATTTACCCTCCTGCAGAGTTCCTCCCACAGGGCATCCCACTGCTGTGCATCCTGTGGCACATGGCTGAAGAGCGTCGTGTAGTTGTCGAGGAGGTATGGTATGAGGACCTCATCCTCCAAGTGGCTGTATGGTGGCAGTCGGCTACGTGGCATACCTGGAAGACATAATGATGGAGACAGGTCACAGTAACTCACAGAGAAGTACAGCAGTACAGCTGAACATACATGTGTATCAAGTTTATTAAGATTACAAATACATCTTTGTAGATCTACATGACACTAACACCACTGACATGTATAAGTCACACACATTTGACACCTACTGGTGATGTGATGTTATTGCCATATATGTGTGTGTCATGTGATGACATTGCTCATACACCATGTGGATGTTGTCTTGATGTGGGCATTCTGTTTGCCTGTAGTGGTGTCTTTACCTATCAGCACATGCCTGGATGTGTTCACCTTAATGCAATCAACCTTAATGCTGTGTATATGCCACATATATAGTCATACATAGCCATTAGGGACATGACCTGTGACCCTGCAGACTTGCAAGCATGTATGTGTTTTGCCATATACATCTACATGGCACTGTACAGCTGTGTAGCATCCTGCCATGTATTGCCTGTGTTGCACATGTGTAACACATGGGACAATAGCTAGCCTGATGGTATTTGCAGGGTTGGATGGGTGTTGAGTATGGCTGAGCAGTTATCTCTATACTCCCGGATAGCAACCTGTCATGATTGGGGTGCCACATACAACTACCTGTCTTTTGTGGTGACATAAATGTCAAAGGGAAGTAATGTCCAGCTGCATCCCATATACACAGTTGCTATTATGTTGACCGCTGTCTAGGTGGTAGTTAATGGGTACAGGGTTTGTAACATAGGGGATGACAATGCAATACTTAGTATTCAGAATGTGGCCATACATCGCACACCACACATCTGACACACTAAGGCCCTTCTGTATGTTGAACACAGCACACAATGAGTTGACTATTGCTCCTAGTTCATAGTCATTTGCAGACATCAATAGGCTGATGCCTTCTGTGTTAGTCTATGTGGTATAGATACCAAAGAGGGGGAGTACCAGGAATGACCCCTGTATTACTGTGGCTGGCACTGGTTTGATGTGCGTGTATTCGTCAGACACCTTCTGTAGTGTGGGTTCTGCCAGCAGTCCAGTTGCCAACCACTCCTGTGACATAGGAATATACACCTAGTTTACTGAGTGTAGCTGGAACACAGTATGGGTGATGGTGTCCTACGACCTGGCAAGGTCATGACATGCAGTGTGAATCAACCCTACTGTCATCTACATCTGTACCGAGTACATCAATTACAGTGACCACGGTTCATGGCCATACAGACCAGACTCAGCAGGGTAGTTGTGCACTATGTCCCATTATCAATGGTGTCTCCCCCTTTGTGGGGTGTGATAACTGTTGCTGTGCACCATTCGGTGTGTACACAGCCTGATATGGAGCTATGATTGATCATGATGAGTATGTGGATAGCTGAATGTTCTTACATTTGTGTAGGATACACCCTGGGATGTTGACAGGTCCCATGAAAGCTGTATGTATGGCATTAGAGAGTGCAGCTTGTACCTGCATAGTCGTTAGTACAGGGGCCCTGTAGTGTACATGGATATATTACTAAGTGTACCTGTTGGGGGTGGGAGGTGGGAGTGGGTTTAGGTTCTCCGAGACCCTATCTGGATGAGCGGGTGCTATTTCTGTAGGTGCAGTACTTCCCATGCCATAGTGCTGTGCAGCATGGCAAGTCTTGTCGTTGCCATTACGTTTAACGACACAGCTGTAGAATGACCTATGCTTGGCCTCATAATATGTGGCTGATTGGTTTCACGGTAGCTTTGCGTGGTTTCATATGGTGTATCTGCATCTTACTGAGGCTGACCAGGGATCACCTACACTCAAGTGTATTCACTCTTGCAACAGTTACTACCTTCTGTTGTACAGTTTAAAGCATGGTACCACCAGTTTGTCTACTTGTTTGTGTTGGGTTGACTCCTGGTTCTGTTTCAATGGCACAATCCCTGTACATATGTGACTGCTTAAGGTTCATTTGTGTAGGATTAAGCATTTGCACATGCATTGTCCATCTGCATGGGTGCCATGGCACTCACCACTCTGCTCTTAGGGAACATAACATTGGCATTGGAGACTAACTATGTGTAGCATACTGTTAGCCCTGTTTGTGTGACTACTGTGATCCAGGTCAGTGGGGTCGATGGAATCCAACATGCATTGAGCGCAGATGTTGGTACATGAGGAGTCTTCACAGTTCATAATGGAATAGTTGAGAGTAGCCAATATTATGGTTCTGTCTCAGACCTAATCTTCCCCATTATGGCACATTATGGCAGTTGGGAAGTCCGCGCCCTGGTGGGTGATCTGTCTCAAGGTGCATTTTGAATTTCACTGAGGCACAAAGGTAGTTGCTCAGCATAATGCATCTGATGTTATGCAAGTGCAATTAGCCTGGGGGTGTAATATCCTTCAGGAATATGGACACATCTACGGCCCATGTGTTCCAATAAAGGATAATGGGCAAAAGGTGAGGTATGTGTTATAACATGGTCATGCAGGTGAGCTCTCTGGAGCATTGAAACATGTCTCTGCCACTGCACAGATATGTTCTCCATGTTAGGGACTGACATATGTGTGTCCGTATAGTGTTTCTGACATGTATCATTGTGTAGCGAGACCCGCAGTGTATTGCTTGGCTGTCCCTGTAACAGCAGTGGACCCTCATCTGAACCGTGCATGATGAAGGCACTATAGGGGAAGCATGAGCCCTAGGCTGTATCCAGATTCCTGGGGTGACAGGTGCAGGCCCTGTCTGGCAGAGCATCATGGTCTGTCAACCATGTTATCCCAGGATGACAGATACTGGATACCTGCAACATGCACCACTACACTAGACAATTGTGGAATACAATTCCTTTGTCACTGTACTGCAGTATCATTCTGTCCAATGGCAGAATGCTACCCAGGCCTTGGGACATACCTGCATGGCCTACAAGACCTGACAGTTCCTACATGTGTTTCCATGCTGTCCAGGCTACTGCATCACAAGTCCTGCACAACAACATTGAATATGCCAGAGCCATGTGTATAGTTCAAAAGGTGGTCTGAGTGTATGAGTATGTGGCTAATCATGTCAGACAGGCAGCTGACAGTATGTATGCCCTCGTATAGGTTAGCGTGTAACATAGTGCGAGAGTTTGCATTCACAAATGAGTACTGTTGGGCATGTTTCTGGTCATGTGTTCAGAGGTGTGGTGCAATTATGCAAACTATGTCATACAGTTTGTGTATTTAGGTGTTTGTCTCTTCCTGCTTGGGGGTTTACTTGTTTGGCCAAATACTTAGACGTGTCTGTGAATGTGTGTGATTTCTGGTAATGTGTGTGGGCGTCCTTACTCTTTTCTGGTAAGGGTATGTGTTGGTTGTGTTGATAAGCTGCATGTGTTAACCTACACCTCATGACTGTCCAGTCCAGTTATGGCTGTAGAGTGGGCTGCCATCCAGCTTACCCCTGTAGCTGCATCCCAGACAATGTGTGGGGTGTGGTGTTAGGTGGGTCTGGCAGTGTACATTGCATAGATATTACATTCCCCCAGGATGGCCACATACACAAAGCTGACATTAGGAAACACCAGTAGCTGACTAGTGAACATGCCTGTATGAGCAATCAGTATTACAAGTACCAAGTACTGTTTTAGTTTACGTGTTGTCTATGAAGATGTTTTAGACAGTGATGCTCACATGTAATTATTTGTGTTATGGACGTGACAGCACTGGCTATTACGGAAACATTGTAGCTACCCTTAGCAGCAACCCTCCTCTGAGGAGCACATCACATCCTGTTAGTTGATTACAGATGATGCATGTGTCTACAGGTGTGTTTCCTTCTCTGGGTATATACTCACTTATCCACCAGGACCATGAGCTCTGTTGGGCACAGACACCCTCTCCCCAAACTGAGTCATGTATCAATAGGCTCTGATGCTACTATCAACATGATCAGGATATAATCAGATAGTGTGAGCCATCACCTATGATGCGGCTATTACACATGGGCAGCTGTCTCCTACATCTTATACTCCTACTGCAGATGTTACACTGGAGTTAAAGATGATGTTCAGCCTGTTTCATTACCAGTGCTGTGCACTACCTTACATACAGTATGTGCAGGTGGCTGTTAGTTTGGGCTACACAAATCTGGCAGTTCAACCAGTGTGTCTGTACTCTCAATATCCACTCTATGTAGGTGTGCACATAGCCATTTGGCCCAGCCCTGTAACAGGAGTCACTACACATTTGCATAACATGTACACATGCACAGCTGTTATTGCTTGCAAACTTTAGTAGAGAGGTGGATATTACATGAGTTATGTGCATGGATAGTTACCTGGCTCTTCCAATTATCTTTGCTGTCATGCTGCTAACCTGTCAGATGAATACTAATGCTATGTATCCTGTCATTGAGTATTGTAATTGCCAATAGATATAACTACTGTTTACATAACATAACAGAAGTGTTATGTAGAATAGAATACAGATCTGCCTAGAGTACTGTACATTACACAGTTATTGGCACAATATTCCACAATGCAATCCATATTTGCACGGTAAGCCCCCCTTATCAAGTTCATCTTACTTATACACCCATACATATGCTGACTGTTACAATATATCAACATATACTATCCCCTGTTATAGCACATACTTGTTGGACCAATCCTGATACTGACAGTGGCTGGAAGCGGAATGGTGGGTTCCAAGCCCATAGCATCCCTTGTGGTGTATGTGGAGTGTGGCATGTGACCTACAGCAGTACACACATAGAATACTACAAGCATTACTACTGCTCAACAATACATCGCTACAAGATAGCTATTTCCACTATATGCATTAATTACACTGTAATTCCTACAGTACAGATACTACATATACAGACATACTACATGTTATACATACCATCTTAGTAATTGGAGGTGTTATTAACTAGTGTACTACTCGTTTTTGGTTCGTCTTTCAGTGTTTTGTACTGTCCTACAGGTAGATACAGATGGTTTGAATGTGCTACAAGGCAAACTTTTATAGTTAAAGATCAGTAACATGTGCTATCCCGATGGCCAATTGGTGTTTCTAAGTAGATAATTACATGTACATCAGCTGCATTGCTACTGCATTAGCCAGTACCATGGCTACAGTGGAGTATAACTGAGTACTCCACTTGGGCATTGTCCCTTTGCCTTACTTGTGAGGAAGACAGCGTGGAGGTTTTGTTTGGAATCTATTGCAACAGCTGTATTGAGACGAACAGTACTATATTGTGTGTAATGCCTAGAGGAGTTGGTCTAAATGTGAGTTGTTGTTGTTGTTTGTCTTTCGACTTTTTCCTGGTTAGGGGTCGCCACAGCGGAACTCCAGTCTGCTAATGATTGGCAGTAGATTTTTATGGTGCCGAGTTGCCAGCTTGACGCCCAACCTTCAATGAAGGCACACCCATTCATGCATGTCTTTTGGAACGCCACTCGACTGCGGGGAGGACATGCAGACTCCACACAGAAGGCAGTCCCCGCACTCCAGCCGAGAATATGTGAGTACTGCTGTTATATTTCTGAACATTGCTACTTGTGCAGGGTTTGTCTGTACCTAATACTTCTGCATATGTGTAAGTCTGGCCAGTTTGTTTGACCAGCTCAAGGCTGCATAGCTATGTATATAATGTTAGGGGGTTTACAGTGTGCTTACCATACATATTTAGTTTAGTGTTACAGTGTATCATACTGTGTTAATAATCAGTAGTCGGTAAAACTTCCTGGTGTACAAACCTTTCAACCCTCTGAAATGGGAGTAGTTCATACAAACCCTGTTAAATCAGCAGCTGCTCAATTGTATAACGGCAACTATTTCACATAGGGCCATGTTAGTGTGTCTGTGTCTAGGTATGTTAAGGTTTCAGCAGATGTTGTACAGCAGTTGCATAATTGGTTATGGTATGACAGTATGTATTGATGTAATTATTTCGGTTGTGGGGTAGATGTTGGTGGGTGTACATAGCACATGCAGGTGTGTAGGAACCCCTTTTATACAATGTCTATATGTGTGTGGGTGCTCTTTCCCTATGTGAACACCTATCCCTTAGTGGACTAATACTATGGTAAATGCAGGCTGATTCATTAAGGCACTATTAAATGCTTCCTGTATAACATGCAGGTACTGTTAGTCCTTGAATCCTTTTGGCAATACATCGGAATGTAATAAATATTTGCAAAATGAAAACTGTCTGTGTAATTCTGTCATGGATATTTGCAGACATTGCAGTTGTGTTGGTGACTGTATCCATAGAACATATTTGTAATAGTGTATTGGCATATACTCTTCATATGTTATGTTCATATTGTTTGGGGGGGGGCGGAATGTGTGATTGCTATGGTCCATGTTATACTCAGATATGACCACTTCGGATGCTGTCTACAAACATGTATGTATGTATGTATATATATATATATATATATATATATATATATATATATATATATATATATATATATATGTGTGTGTGTGTGTGTGTGTATATAGATATATACATTATTGCATACATTTATCTGTACCTCCATAGATGTGTAGATGTTTCTAACCTATCGATATACCTACATATATATGTAGACCTGTATATATCGACATGTCTCTATGTATCTCTTTCTCTCTCTCTCTCTCTATATATATATATATATATATATATGTGTGTGTGTGTGTGTGTGTGTGTGTATATATATATATATATATATATATATATATATATATATATATATATATATATATATATATATATATATATATATATATATATATAAATATATCTATATATGAGCATACACCTTTAATTGGGTACATGGCGGGTTGTCCTATTTCAACACATTCCTCCCTTTTGTGTTATAACCTGTCTGCATACACAACTGGGATAGGTACATCCCAGGTAGCTTAGTGTTAGGTTAAGCGGAGGGTGGAGTACATGGCTGCGGGTTCTACTCCTGGAAGGTGTTATTATTTTACCTCTCAGAGTAGGCACTGGTAGGGAAAGTGTGAATAATGCACATTTACGCGGTTGTGAGCAGCTTTGCCCGTGGTCTGTGCGATGTTAAGCAAAGGTCAAACGTGTGAAGCGCTTCTCCGTTTACCATGTTGCAGCACCGCTTACCGTGCAAACACGTGGAAACCCGCTTGCAACTGCTTAAGAGTGCATTAATCCACCTGCATCCAAAAGCCCTTATTCTGGCCCTCAAAATAACCTAACAGCCCTTGCAGGTCTTGAATCCGGGACCATGAACACCACAGTCACTGACCTTACAACTAAGGCATTCAAGACATGCACGAATGTTATGGTGTTTAGAATATACATTGTACTACAGACATTCCTCACTACTGAAAACATATGTGACAATCAGTTGGTGTACATATGTCTGATACATATTAATGTCCATATGTTTGTGAAAGTAGATGTTGCAATGTGACATGACAGGGTGTGTTATGAATGAGTAAGGTTCTTGCTTTGTGTCCTTTTTATATTGTCCCCATACTGCATGTATGCCCCTTCAGTTCACGTATTGGACATGATTGCATTACCCATCATTCCTCCCCCACCCCAATCTTCACATACACAACAACCACCCCCTCTATGGTGATTTAGGTTAATATTAATTGTTATAATACCAGAGCTGCATGTGTTTTGTGTAAACTCCAATTCCTTTGGAGTGCTTCTGTGTCACGATGTGTGTTCATATATGCTTATATATATGGCTATTGCTGTAACTGTATAATATATATATATATATATATATATATATATATACATATATATATATATATATATATATATATATATATATATATATATATATCTATGTGCAGACATCACTGACATATATATATATATATATATATATATATATATATATATATATATATATATATATATATATATATATATATATATATATATATATATATATATGTGTGTGTGTGTGTGTGTGTGTGTGTGTGTGTGTGTGTGTGTGTGTGTGTGTGTGTGTGTGTGTGTGTGTGTGTGTGTGTGTGTGTATATATATATATTAATATATATATATATATATATATATATATATAAATATATATACACAGATATATATATATTTCGTATTAATTTGTAACAGTAATACATCTGTAGACTGGAATGTGTTGGTTCCCAAAATACAGTACATTACGATGTACTGTACATATGTACACAAGGCCACTGTCCCATTTGTGATCATTACAGTGAAATGCATATGGTATAAGGTGTAGTCTCAGGACCATGAAACATGTGTACACCTCGGATGGCTTAGTGGTACATCCCATGACTATAATGTGCATGGTCCAGGGTTCGACACCTGTGACGCTTTACAAATGTTTTTACTGCAGAGTAAGATGCATTTAAGCAGTTGTAAGCATGTTTAAAAGTGCTTGTGTGACATTATAGCAGCAGTTAAACACAGTTAAACAAATGTTGCAACATATAACCTGTGCGCAAACACGGCCACATCCGCTAACTACTCTGGATATATACCTGTCAGTAACATAACATCTCACTATGTGCTGACATGACATTACATTCTCTGTTGACTGTACTCTCCTGCACACATGGGTTTATATGGGTGATTCGAATGTTTATTATACAGATGATTACTACCTATATATGCAAGCTGTGGTTAAGGTATACTTTTGCACATGATAAACATCTCTGCCTTTATCGGGATTGTAACCTCGAATGCACAGATACTATGCAGATGCTGTAACCATTACATTGTTGGCATTAACGTTGCTTCCACCTATTTCCTATTTAGATAATTTCTATGTGTAAGCTAGGCTAAGCAAAGGGCAGGATCCCCCAAACTCACTGAGCTTCACATACTCTTGACATAGCAACATATAACAAATGTACTGTGAGACAATACATTACATTCCTAATTACATTAGGCGTAGCCCCTCACTGGCACACTTCAAGGGAAACCTTGTTGTGTGAATGGGTAACAGACTATACACCCCTGGGATCATGTGTCCCAGAACCATACAGCCAGGTGGTGGGGGAGCCTGTCCAGTTTGATAGCTGCAAGACCTGTTGGGGGAATTGAATGGTGTTGAATTGCCACATTATCATGCCCTCTTTAGATCACTAAATGCCCCTATCAGCCTCCACAACCCCAGTCTTCAACAGCTTCCAGCAACTCTGCCTGGAATTGCTTCATTGGCTATGCTTGACAAGGCTCAGTTACTTCACCAATGGAGCAGGGAAGGCCAACACACTGTTGCTATGCTTCTAATTGCCCTTGGGCAGATAGATAGTAGGCTATCTGTGCACCTCTAATGTGCAGACCATCACAGCCATAATATGTGAATAAATAGACCTTCAGATCACAATATACAGCGTAAACTCACCATGTAGTCAGGAAACAGTTGAGTACAGCAAGAACATACATAACACTGATACTTAGTCACTCTAAATGCCTATCTTGGAAGCTAGAAGACTTGTATAAGTTTAAGGCTTTCTATTGCTTACCACTAGGTTACCTACAGGGGAGATGAAAAACAAGCACAGATGGGGAACATGCATGCAATGATACCATACCAGCCTATGTGTCAACCTTACACTTTGGAATACTGGCCAAGGCTATTGCCGCCCTATGGTGCCTTATTTAGGAGAGTCCCAAAGGTAAATACCAGCTCCATAAACAGCACAGTAGCAGATTCAATGAGGTTTATGCTACTCATCACCAGGGTTCATCACTCCTCAGGATGGACAACATCAACATCTGTGCATTAACTGCAATCTGTCTTAAGGCTGCTGAGAGCACAGCACACACTACCTACAACCCATAACACACATTTCAGCCACTGAACATGGACTGGGACAGACATGGAGGGGCTGTATCCATATTCATCGGGGATACCTATGATACCTCCATAATCATCCATGTGCATCTAACATCAGCCACGACTGCAATGTGGAATGTGGCCTGCTACGGATCACCCTCCATGACCACCTGCCTGGAGACAGTGGAGAACACAACAGTCCTAACACACACTGTGGCATTGGTCTATGTCAACTACCATACCATTAACTGGGAATCACTTCCAGGATCCCTGTATCAGGTGGTATCCTCCATAACGTGTGGAAGCTACTAGATGTGGTCATCACCAACATGGGCAATAGCACCACCACAGAGGAGGTTAACCGTCACTGATTAGATGACTATGAATCCCTATTCACTGTTTCCACACCCTAGCATCTCCCCACCCATGGATACCACAGTGTATATTACACTACTAGTGAGAGGGTTGGGGGTTTCACAGACACTGTTCAGATACAGACAGATTTACAAATGCAGTCTATAAGCACCTACATGGATGTATGGATTGTGCCATCACTGGTAAACCAAGACTCACTCCTCCTAGACAAGGACACCATTCTGGTGGACCTCTGCAATAAACACAGGCTATACTACAGATGTAAGAACAGTGTCCAGACACACAGCAAATCCCACAAGACAGACATCATCTGTGACCTATTAGTATTATATGTAGGTCCCTCATGACATCATCCAAGGCTAACATCAGCAGGAGAATGCAAAGCCTTCTTTGGCTATGTCAAGGATCTGTTACACACAGATCGCAGTGAAATATAGCACAAAATATGTTGACCCTACTGATATGATACATAGAGCCCACAACACTATCCCAACCATCAGAGACACACAGGTGGAAATGTCCCTCTAACAGCAGAACACGTACAAGACAACCTGCCCCCACCATTCCTGGCATCAGTTATTCCACTCCATCATGGAGAAATCACAACTGACCATGGTAACTACCACCCCATAAGCCTGACTAGCCTGGTCTGCAATGGTATGGTTCGCATCCTCATGGCACTCATTAACAGACCCAACCCAGGTCAGCTTGCATGCCTACTGAACCTGTTTGATGTCTTACATACAGTCACCAAGAGGTTAGATGACAGGGGAGGTGGTTCACACATACTACCTGGACCTCACCAAGGCTTTTGACACCATGCCCCACTTAGGTATTATTGATAAACACACCAGCCTGTACATTCAACCATACACACACAACCCACATGGTACGACTAGCGGTCTCTAGGTCCAACCCTTGAACAGTCATGACTGGTGTCCCACAGGACTCAGTCCTGGGAGCCCTACTGTTTGGCATATATGTCTCAGATGTACAGGCAAACACAGGTGGACTATGGCAGACCATGTTTGGCAATGACTGCAAACTGGGAGCCATGACTGATAGTCCAGCTGACACGGACATCCCTCAGGGGGCCTCACAGAGAACGTCACAGGGTGCCAATGACACAGACTCCAGCCAAGTGCCACTAACTGCATGGTCATTCCATTGTGGAATTGGCACCCACATATTAACACATGAGCGGCAGCCACTTTAATACAGATGAGGTAATGGGGTATCTGGGGACTAAGGTAGATAGTGATCTCCCCTGTGACAATCATATCTCCACAGTAAAGACATCCTTCTATATAGGCCATCTGACTACTAAAGGATTCCCATCTAGACATACTGGGGTTATAGTGCCCCTTTACTCATAACTCATCAGTCCCATCATAGGGTACAATAATCCATGTGGGATGTACCTCAGAGGACACGTCCAATAGCTGGGGGGTCCACGAATGTACCAAGGGGAATACTGGCTTCCAACATATGGCCTCTGCAGCTGGACTGAATAAACTCCTTCTTTACTCAGTGGTATCTCTGCTGACCAATACAGCCATGTCAAACTCAGGCTTGATGGATATGCTCCACCTATGGGAATCTAAGTCACAGTGAGCCACACAATGTAGTGAGCTGACCTTGCCACAACAATAACCGGAAGATGCTGGAGGGACAGCTACCTGTCACAGACACTCCCCATACTTTGAAACAACATCCCTAACTACATTTTACAGAGCCCCTCACTAACACTTTGCAAGAGAAACCTTGAAGGGTGGATGAGGAACAGTAGATGCACCCCAGGGATCCCGACATTGTCTCTGCTCCACAGTGAGATGGTTAATGACTCAATGGGGTGGCAAACACTGACACATTTTGGCTGGCCTTATGAATGGCCTCTGGCAGTTGGCCAAGTACCCACCTATGAATCTATACATACAGTATCTGCATATGCTGATAGCTTAGTTTACTGTTCAGGTGTTGACTTACCTTGTGCCACTGGTTGTTGTGTGTGCAATAGTCGAGGGCTGCCTATGTTGGATGCACACAGTAGACTGCCTATACATGACAATTTACAGGTAGTCTTGTGTGTGTGCCATCCATTTTTACTGTGTGTGCAGGTGGAGAAAGGTGTTAGTCCCTAGGTGCCTACACTATCAGTGTGTGTGCTATATGTTTACTCTTTGCAAAGGCATGGGCATACTGGGCATGCCTCCGTCTGCCTACTGGGGCTGGCTCAGGGTGTTCGTGGTCTGAGTACCTCTGTGCCTGTGAGGCCCTTGGCAATGGTGGTGGGCTGAGAGGGCCTTCACCATTCTGTTCCTGCTGCAGCTGTTTCCACAGGACCATATTGTGTAGCATGGCACACACTATGAAGATGTGGGCACACATGCCAGGAGAGTACTGCAAGGCTCCACCAGATATGTCCAATCAATGGAACCATGATTTCATCATTCCAAACACACGCTCCATGATGATTCTGGTTTGTGTGTGTGCCTCATTATGGCATTCCTGCATGGGTATGTGTGTATTTCTGATGGGAGTCATCATCCACGGTTCCAGTACATAGCCAGCATCCCCCACCAGGTTGCCATTTGGGATGTCCCCCCTGGCAAATAACTGATACAGCTGTGAGGCATGCCAGATGTGGGAGTCGTGATTGCTTCCAGGGCTGCCAGCACACACATCCATGATAATGCCCTGGGCATTGAACATGACCTGGCAGTTGATGGAGGGGTATCCCTTGTGGTTTATGTTGAGCCTTTCCTGCTCACTGGGTGGTGACTTGATGTGTATGTGCGTGCAGTCTATTGCACCCAGTACCTCCGGGTATTCTGCCACACAGTGGAAGAGATGCATATTGCTGGCCAACTCCTCCTGTGTTTGGGGGAAGTATATGTACTCATTGGCATGTGATAACATGGCATCCAGGAACTGGTGTAGTACCCTGGATGCTGATGCCTGTGAGATACCCATGATATCCTCAGTTGGTCTTTGAAAGGTACCTGTAGCTAGTATTCTCAGGCTTACACATACCTTCATATCCACTGGGATGGGTTCCCCTCTGTTTGTTCTGGCTCTGAGGTGTGGCCGGCACAGCTCCACAAGTTGCTGTAGGGTGTCCCTGTCCACCCTGTAATACTTTACTATCTCCAGATCATGTAGCCCCTGGTAGGTTAGCCTGGGTCTGAACACTCCCCTCCTCCTCTGGTGCCTGCGGTGGTCATGTGCATCATCCTCCACACCACCTTCAGTCTCCAACACATGCTGGTGGATCAAAGCTATGGCAACCCCTAACATGTACATAATAAAAGTTCCCCATCTGTATACACCACTGGTGCAGAGTGTATAGGAATACACAAATGTGTGTGAGGTGGTTTAACACTTTATAGTTTTGTGCTATGGATGCTGCTGATGTAAGTGGGTGTGTATGAACTATTACAGCTGCTGCGTGTCTTAATTATGGGTTTTGCAATGAGTAATGCAAGTGTGGGGCCTTTACTGTGGAGATCTACTTGCCTGCCTTGATTACTCTGTTGCCCTTTAATTCACTTTTAGACCTGGATCCCCTCCGATTATCAGGCATGCATCCACCTGCCATCTTTCTTGTTTTGTACTTTCCCTACCCAGTCATGGCGAATTGTGCCTTGTAACTGATATACTGCATATCGCCTTTGTTCTGCTTTGACACTACTGTTTTCTTTGCAGTACAGCCCCTCCCCTTCCCTGTTCTGCAGGTAGCTGCTTGCAGCCTTCTTAGCTGTTGTCAATGGCCCACTGTAGGCTCCTAGGTGTTAATTAGTGATTTGTACTCCAATTTCACTGCTGCAGCATTTCCTTATTTCTTTCCTATATCCTTCCAGTTTCAGCTGCAGTGCATGACACGCATACCCATTTACCGGGTTTACGCACGTTTTCATCTCCGTTCACATGCATACTCAGTTACCTTGTGTACTCTCAGCTAAGCATAGCTATGGGCAATTCGACACACCCCTATCCTGCAGCTTTGCCTAGCTAGGGGCAGACCAGTTTAGCAATGCTCCAATGTTCTCATAGCAATGGTGACACACCCCTCTCTTAATGTCATCTTTATCTCAAGGGCTCACCTCGGTGTTATAACGCTATGCTGTGATGTGCATCCTTACACCAGCGGGAAATCTGCAATTCACTATTACTCCTCTCATTTGCATGGCATTGCCTACTAATTCCTAGCTACTGTGCATAACACTGTCACTCCCCTTTAGCAACCCTTGCACCATGAGTATGGTGTAGCATGCCTGCCATTGACTATTATAGGGGAATCGTGTTATGTGTTTCATTGCTGTTTTATTCTATATTTTTATATGTTCCTTGCGATCCCCTTTGTGCACTGCTGCCCTGCACTTCCACATCGCAATAGTGCGACTATATATATTAAATGTTAATTTTATATTTTGTACATTTTTTTTATGCCAATGGCTATATATTTAGCCATTGGCATATATTAACATTATAATACATGTGTTTGGTCGGCTGTCATGGCTCCAATTTTATGTTTGCAAAAATGTAAACCGGTTTCTACGGTTTACATTTCTGCTTGCTTACATTATGCCTGCACCGCTTCCTGAATCGCTGCATACCTTAATTTGCATGCTACATTGCTGCACATGGGGTAATTAGCATACAAGGCTCAGGAGTTGTGCGGGTGTAGCGTATGCTGGTAGTGCTCGTGGAAACAGCTCGTACCTGAAATGCTCGGCAGCCATATTTGTAGTTAGAACGCCGACCCTACGCTTGCACCTGGCGCAAGCTTCATGAATCCCAGGGAATGTTTTATTTTTATTTCTTTTATTTTAACCATACATAATTTGCTGTCAAATGTACCCCTTCACTTATATACTTTGTGATCTATATTACATCATTTGCTGATTGTGTAGAAATGTCACAATGTCAGCATGTTTTGCATTTTAGTTGTGTGTCTTTAACTAACATAGTATGCAGATATTAAGCAACCAACTGATAAGTGTTAACTTGTAAGTCTGCGAAGTGATAGGCTGCTTTTCCTGGTGTTCAGCAATGTTTTAATTACAAAGAAAGGCTCTTATGGAAGTATATGAAACATATATGAAGCATTGATGCTTGGCTTCAGATGAAATCCATGACAAGTGTAAGTAAAGATCCTTCCTAGGGTCTGAGATGTATTGGCTCACAGATCTCACCTTGATGTATGTCAGAGTGTTTCTGTAATACAGTACGAACAGAATATTTTCATTACATTTTCTTTCACTGAGAATGAGCATGCTCCTTTTGCATAGACTCATGATGCTGATCTGCTAAGTGGTGTATGTTGGGAACATTCTTCTGTGTATTGTGAGGTATGGCTTACTTACTGAGAAAGCCCACAGCTGTAACAAAGTTTGAAGTCATACTTGAATGAACTCTAATAGATGTAGACGTTAGATTTTTCTTTTAATATGCAAACATCTTTCATGTATTTCCCCAGTTGTAAGACAGGCACATTTGTAATGCATGTACTTATTGAATGTAGGGAAATGTTGTATTTACTTTTTTCAGCTGAATAAGCTATACTTAGATTACTGTAGCCTTCATTTGTGAACATTTCAAAAGCAGTGAGGACTGAAATACAGTGTGAGTAGTTCTTTTCCATATGTAGGAGACCATCACATGCATAATTCTATATGAGCAAGTAAACTTCCAGTCTTATAGACTACAACTGTACTTGCTAAGACTATGTTAAAGTCTAAGAGAAGATGAATACACTGGCAAAACTGGTAAATTGTTGAAAGGGAAATATAAAATAAAAAAAGAGGGAGATGGTGTAAGCATGCAGAATCACATTCATGTTGCAAGGAGTTTTAGAGCAATATGACAGCTTACATAATGTAGTCTCTCCCCAAGTGTAGCCCCTCCAGCCTGACCCACAGAGTACATGCATCTACAGAGCAGTTTACTATTTCTTTATTAAAAATTACTAATAGAAAAAAAATCTAAAATGATAGGTTTAAACAAAGTTTAACCAACTAAGCAGAGTGGAACAAAAAGCCACCATTTAGCTCAGTTGGTTATTTATCTATATATTTCTTTATTTCACTGCCATCATAGTGACATTTAATGGAAAGTCCTCCTAATGGATATTACAACATATCTAACTCAAACTGAAATTTGGACAATGTCATAGCGGCATTACTCAATGCTAGGAGTTTAAATAAAAAGATGTCTAAACTTGAGGCCTTCCTGCAACTTGGACACATTCATATTTGAATAGCTACTGAGACATGGCTAAAATTCCGAGACAGTACTCCCTCTATACCAGTGTTTAGCACCTGTCACTCTTTTAGGCTGCTGGATAACTGTGAGGGAGTATCTGTTTTTGTTATAAACACCATCACTTTACATCACACTACCCACGGCCCTAACATAGTACTCCTAGAGATCTAAACTACCCATAAACAATCCAACTATTGCTTCATTGCTAGTCGATTTAATTTCTCCAAATCTTTTGGGTTTCTAATACCATGATGGAAATGGACCCCATTCCTAAGTCAGGGTATGATTAAAGTTCATGAAATCAGTATTGTTTCAGTCTTTTATGTTAGCCAAAAGTGTTCTTCACAACACCTGCAATGTGCCCAGAACTGACTCCTTCTGTAATTTATATGGAGTTAAATGAATCGGTAACATATGTGAACATGACTTTGCATTCTTTTTTATGAGACCTATTGCTCCTACTACTATTCATAGATTGTTACTAGGCTAACGACTCATGGGACCTTTCTAAGCCTAGCCAAGTTTTCCTGAAAGAATAACAATGCCCTGTGTCCAAATATGACATTGACAGCCAGGCATTTATAAGCTATCTCTGTCCATAAGGGACATTGGTGCCAGGCCTGGTGTAAGTTTTCTATACCCCATCCACTGGTTGGGTGGTGCTTAAACTGTGTAATAGACAAACTCAGCTTCACACGGTTGGGAATCTGGTTCCATAGGAGGGGCAGTCTATGGGACACATATCTGTCTCTCCACATGTTCTGTTTAAGTCACAAACAAAATTCAGGTCCCTAGACCTTGTATTTCTGGTACTGTTTGACTTACAAATATACAGGAGATTCATAAGTGTGGGGTTTGCAGATCTCATACAGCTGTAAGCACTCCTTTATCCATGAATGTAGGATGCTATCAAATGTTTTTTTGTAATCTATCAATGCCATACTTAGAGTCTTCCCATTTTTACAATTCTGTATTATGGCTTTATTTAACAACAAATGATCCTTTGTCCCATATGACTTTCTTTTGTTACCCTTGTGTTCTACTGTCATAACTGAGGTTTCTTTTCCCCCTAAATGACTATAAACTCTGCCTGCATCAGTTCCAGTATATAGTTTTGTACAGTGTTGGAAGGCAGGTTAATGGCCTACCATTTTTAGGATGGCTTATAGGTTCACTCTTAAGGATGAGTACCATTTTCCTGTTGTTAACCAGGCCGGTGTCAGTTCAGGATGTGCATATAAGTTGCTCTTACTTAGGAATAAATCTTTGTGTAAAGATGTTAATACTTTCAGCCAGAAGTTATTTATTTATTTAACATTTGTTAACTGGGAAAGTCCGACTTGGAACGAAGCCAATTTTCAGCGGAGACCCGGGGAGAAATGCTTATCTAGTACATAAGGGCCTGTTTTTTTTTTTCCTTCCATTTAGCAGCTTTTTCTTAATTTTATTTCAGTTTCTTTGGCCATTACTTCATCTCATTTCATATCATGCACATTTGAACTCCTTGCTGTTTATTTTAATTTTTCTATCCAGTCACCATCTTTGTTATGTTCCACTAGGTTCTTATAAATATTTCTCCAAAATGTGTCTATTTCTTCTTTTTTGGTGATGTTTTTATTCCTTTGTTTTGCTTTACAGTTCTTTATAAAACTTTTTGGGTTATCAATGAATTGCTTATTTTGTACTTTTCCTTTATGCTCATCTGCATATCTTCTAAGTTTTTCTGTCTGTGTCGATATCTTTAACTTATTATTTGCAATAGTGTATCATATATCCTCTTCTGTTCTGATACTGTGCATTGCTTTAATCATGTCTGTCTCTGTAAGTATTTTTGTTGATATGCTCCCTCTTTTATGCTCTTCTAAGAGTGACACTTCTTATCTTAATTGCTTTATATTTTTTTCTGTTCGATGTTTCTATGATGGCATTTTATTTCTTCCCTTATTTCCCTTATTGCTCTGCAGCTTTGACTTTAACTGGTATTAACTTAGCTGTACTGTAATATATCCTATTTACTTCTGTTACATCACATGAGTTTCTATTAATAATCTTGATTACTGTGTTGATCCAATTTCTCAGACTTCTAACATTCGGGTCTTGTTTACTTTCTGTAATCTGTTTCTTTCATCGATCTTAATATGTCTATCCATCTCTATTTAATCAAGCAACTCTTCCCTTAGATCATTTTCTTCTAAACTTAGGGCACACTGTTTGCTCTCTGTTTCCTGTGGGGGTTCTACAGAAAGCTTCAAAATGTCTTCTTGTGACATTTCTTCAGCTGCATCCTGTGTCATCTGCTGCTCCTTTATATGGGAGCTCATTAGCCCATCACTCCACAACATTCCTTGCATCAGAGATACCACTGCTTACTGCTCCTTCTCTCGCTGTGCAACTCCAAGGGAACTTTTGTACTCGTTTCCAACTGAAGACTTCAAAGCATCTCCATGTGACAAGTGATCAGATGCTTCCTGTTCCACCTGTTTCTTCTTAATTTGGGAACTCACTGTTCCATCATGCTGTGACATTTCATGAGTTGGATTTTCTACACTAAATCCTGCACTTCACAGGTAATCCATAACTTCACTTTCTATTTCTTTAACTTCTCCGCTACTAATTCTCTTTTCTACTTTCCCCCTTTGTTTTCTTATTTTTTTTGTATTGTGAAGTTTTCCTTATCCAGGTGCCTTTGCCTGTGTTTCTCTTCAAATATCTTTGATGCTGCTTTCTCATTTGTAGAGATATTTCACCGTATAAAATCTTTTCTTTCCCATGCCCAATTTTTTTCTTCAGATTTTTCTCACTCCATCTGTTTCTCCTTAATATGAGGGCTTATTTTTCCATCAGACTGTGCCATAACTTGTGAAAGACCTTCTACACTAAATCTTTTACTTCCCATGTATTCCATAACTTTAGTTTCTATTTGTTTACCTTCTACCTTACTAATCTTCTATCCTACAATCCCCTTTCTGTTCTTATTTTTTGTATTGTGAAATTTTCAATATCTGGGCGCCTTTGCCTATATTTCTCTTCAAGTATCTATGGAGGTGCTTTTTGTATTGATAAGTTTGGCGTTTTCCTTTACATAAATATTGCACCATGTCATATCTCTTTTTCTTTCCCATAGGATCATAGCATCATAAGAGGTTACTAGGCTATTTACCCTGAGGCCCTTATAAGCCTAGCCAAGAGTTTAGCCCATGTTTAGACAAATCAGCACCCAGTGCCCCTGTCCAGCAGGGACATGGGTGGAATCCAAGTGGTATATTTTCTGTTTCCCATCCAGTTATCCAGGTTGTGCTTAAAAAAGGGGAAAGAGGTACTCTGCTTGATGTGGAGAGGGACTCTATTCCACAGATGAGGGAGTCTCTGGGACACAAATCTGTCCCGCCAACAAGTCTTGTTGATGCCACAGACCAGGTTGAGGCCACACATGTGGGTTACTTGAGTGGAGCTTGACTTGTGGATATGCAGCAGTCCCATCAAAGTGGGGTCCATGATCGTCTCATATGCCAGACAGAGGTCACCCCTGAAGAGTCTGTACGAAACTGAGTAGAGGGATAGGACTTTTAGCCGATCTATGTATGGTAGATATTTGAGGCCTTAGATTCTCCTGTTGAGGAATCTCTGTGGTCTCTCCAGCTGCTGCATGTACTTTGTGAGGTATATGCTGAAAGGTGTGCTGTACTCAATAATGGGCCTTATAAGGGAAGACTACAGGGATGTTATGACCTCCTTGTCCCTGGATGAAATACAATTACTTATGAGGTGGGCCATGTAGAAGGCTTTCTGTAACACGGAGGAAAAATTGTGGTCAAAAGTCAGGCTGCTATCAACCTGGGTGCCCAAATCCCTCACGATTGAGTGAGTGCTTAGGACATTGTTATTAATGTGATAATATGTGGGGACGTCACTCTCCCCAAAGGGGATTATGATGCATTTTTTGGTATTCAGCTTGAGGCCATGTTTCTGGCACCAGTCATTTGTCTGAGTGAGACCCTCTTGGAGGATGCCCGCATCACTAGGGTAATTGATAACAGCACCCAGCTTGCAGTCATCTACAAACTTGTTCAGCCTTGGCCTACTGGTTTTGGCCTACACCTCAGAAAGGTATAGCCCAAATAACAGAAGAGGGAACCCTGGGGTACGTCACTTGTTACGGGTCTACTGCTTGGGGTGGCTTCCCCTATCTTGACTACGTGGGTTCTATCAGTGAGCCATTTTCCTACCCATCTGATAACATATGGATTGATGCCTAGTTGAGAGAGTTTATCTATTATACCCAAGTGGGGAATAGTCTCAAAGGCTTTGGTCAGGTCAAGGTAGGTAGTATGCACCGTCTTCCACTCATCCATGGCTTTGGTGACTGTCTTAAAGAAGTCGACCAAATTCAACAGACATGACTTCCCCTTGATGAAGCCAAACTGTGTGAGATCAAGTGTTTGTAGGTTGCCAGTGTCCTTGTTAATGAGGTCCATGATAATCCATTCCATGGCCTTGCAGATAAGGCTAGTTAGGATGATGGGTCTATAATTTCCAGGATCGGTGGAAGCTCCACCTTTGTGTAAAGGGATGACAGTGGCTGTCCTCCACTCAGCTGGTATGAAGCCAGTACTCAGGCTTTGTTTGAATAGGGTACCTAATGGTGCTGCAAGTTCCTGCCTGTGTTCATGTAGGATGCAGCCTGGGATGTTATCGGTTCCCATGGAGGCTGTATTTTTTGACTTTGAGAGTACAGTGATGACCTGTTCCCCTAGATATAAGGGGAAGGGGGGGGCAGGTACTGGGGAGGTCCTGATTTACTGATGGGGGGGCAGAGGGGTAAAGTTTTCACTGAATCTGTCAGCCAGAAAGTTTGCTATATGTATGACATTTGTATATGTGGTGTCCTTGACCACCAGTTCTGAACAGATCTGGGTGCCTCCTTTGAGGTTGCGGACATATGTGAAGAAGGCCTTATGATTGTCTCTAGTAGATGTGGCCAATTTGGACTCAATGTTTGCTTTGGAGGATTTCACTAGTGCTCTTATTTGCTTGTTCAGGCTAAGGAGACATTGCTTCCATTTGGGTACCTGTTCCTTCTTGGTCTTGGACAGCAATTTTTTCCTTGTGTTATAGAGGTTATATATTGCAGATGTCCACCAGACAGGTTTACTCTTCCTTGCTGAGGATGACTTAGTCCTGTCGGGTATTCCTGATTCCATGCATCCATATAAATGCTTGTATAGTGCTTTGGTGTAGTTTTGGATATTGGTGCCAGTTCCTACAAAGGGGGAGGGGGCTGTGAAGCTGTTTATACCATCCCTCAGGAGGCTGTAATCAGCTTTGGAGAAGTTTTTATGTCTGATCCTAGCTAGAAGGGAGTTGGGGGAGATGATGACTTCAAAAGTGACCGCTTTGTGGTTGGATCTTATCAGGGAGGATGATACTATAGGGATGCTGCAGTGGTCACTCATGTTGGTTAATACTGTCCAAAATATTATCACCCCTTGTGGTGGTATCAGCTAGCTGTTCCAAGACATTTGCATTGATAAAATCAAGGAATCTGTCAGCATTTGTGTTCTGGCATGAGTAGTTCTTCCAATCTATGTTTGGGAAGTTAAAGTCACCCAGGATCTGGGTAAAAGGTTGAATCTTGATAGATTCGAACAGGTCCAAATAGGCATATTGGGCATCTTGAGTCAGATTTGGGGGCCGGTAGCTAGCTATGATTTGAATAGGGGTCTTGTCAATGGTTAACCGCACCTGAAGTGTCTCCTGTGCGTCATACTGTTTGACCACCCTGGAGGTGTGTATGTCTTTAATGTATATTGAAACTCCAGCTTCTTTGGCTATACTGCCCAGAGTTTGGGGTCTGAATATATGATAGGATGAATAACCAGGTAAGGCCAGGGTGCTGTCTGCAGCTTTGAACCAGATCTCCATGACTGCATAGATATCAACATTCTCCAAGGTGAGGAATACTTGGAATGAGTGCAGTTTCATGTTTAGACTCCTAGCGTTTAGCAGCATTACTTTTATTGTGTATTATTGAAATTTTTATATTGGCAGCTTTAATTTCATCACTTTTCCTAAAAAAGGCACTATAGGGGAGGCAAGAGCCTCTGTCAGAAGCCTGAAGCCCAGGTGATACAGATGCAGGCCATCTCTGGCAAAGCATCGTGGACTGTTGATCATGTCTTCCCAGGCTGTCAGGTACTGGATCCCCCTGGAATGACAGCAGAAACTAAGCTAATTGTTAAAGTCAATCATTTTCTGTTTATATTGGGGTATCATTCTGGGTGATGGCAGAATGCTGCTTAAGGCTAGGGACATACCTGTCTGGGACACTAATCAGCGAGCTCAGTCATGTCTCTCTTCATATAGTCCAGAGAGTTACGTCTCAAGTCATTCACGCCAACATGGACTATGACAGAGTCATAACACTACCTGTTTTTGAGAGACTTGAGTGCGTGTGTGTTATGGTGGATTCTGGCACCTGACAGACAACAAACCATGACCTTCTCCTTATCCAGCCTGGTGAAAGGCACATTTGTGTGTCTCACAATGGAGTCTCCTATGACTAATATGTTGGGTTTATGGTGAATCCTTTGTCCATGTTTCTTTTTTTATACCTTTCAAAAATCTCTGGATTTAGTTTTTTATATTTTTTGCACTTCCTCTGTTGTTTCTTTTTCCAGGTGGCTGAACATTTTTTTTTATATATGTAAAGTTTTGCTTGGGTCTTTGTACTGATGAATGCAAAATTTACATTTGAAGGTTTTGATGGCTTTTCTTATGCAAATATTTTTCTTTCCTCTAATTTCTCTCTTAATCTTTCTGAATATCTTCTAGCTACAAATTCTGAGCTTCTTGCATGATAATAACAATACATAATTTCTTCCTTATCCCCAACAGTACAGTTAATCATCTTTGGCTCTTTTTATGTCCTATCAGCTTTTGTGGCTTTTGTGAACTGCTACTTCCTTTTACAACAGGAGGGCCATCCTCCCCCTCCTGAGCCCAGGCTTACCATATTGTAAGAATGTTTCTGTGTCTTCAGGATTCTACCCTGCTATTTTTTTCCAGTCTTGGCATCAGTGTGCATACCAGGATTGGGCGCTTTTTTGTTCTGGGACCGGAGCTGTCTTTTTTATTTTTTAACCTACCGCTATCCATGATATATGCAGTCTATATATCTGTGTAGTCTTAGTGAGATTTCATGAAAACAGGCCTACCACATGAATGTACTCACCAAGACTTGAGGATGAATTCATTTCTAGTACTACTCTTTGCTGATTTAATCATCTCCCAATTTGGACCACATTGTTACCTGTAAATCTACAATGATGTCCTCACAGATCATGGAAATTACCTTAGCATCATAGGGGGCTTAAATATCAAGACAAATGTCTTCTTGCTAGGGGACTTCAGTTTTGTAAGCTTTTATTGCGTACTTACACCTCTAAAATTGGACATGCTGAATGCTTCCGGTATTTCATTAATACTGATGCACTGGTCTGGAATAAATTATAAAACTACCACATAGAGGCTCCAATATTCTTCACCTGCTCCTTACTGACTTAGCTTCCCCTTGTACCCCACCCTAAGTCTTTACATCCTTGGTTTAATCTGACCACAAGTCAGGCATGTTCTTCACCAGGTTTAATGGTACCACACCCCCACCAAGTGAGGCTGTCTTTGGGTATTTCGACAGGCAAACCTATTTCTGCTTGTAGAAGACCTGGGAACTCCTAATATCCCCCTGCAGGTGATCTCAGGTGAGTGGGCCCGGCTCCTTCATTCATCTCCAGCTTTTGCCATCACCGAAACAGCTGCATAGACAGTACTCATTCTCCATCAATATAATGGCAAATTCAAAAAATAAACCTCCCTGGTGGAACTTCTGCTTTAATAAACTGTGTAACAAAAGACATAACAATATGAACATTTTTAAGAAATCCCTACCCCTTTATCTCACAATCGCACTGAAATATATCAGCAGGGAACTTAAACAGAACTTTCAGAAAATGCAAAGCAGAGTGCAAGCTTAAGGTCACTACAAATTACAAAGAAACTACAAATTTTTTGTCAGCTGTGCTAGAAAATTAAGAAATGGTACTGTAGACTGCACTAAGCTTGTCATTAATAATATTACACAATCCAAACTCATGGATGTTGACAATATCTTACAAGACAAATGTAGTGCTAACGTCATACCATAGATTCATAGGTTCATAGGTAGGTACTAGGCTATCTGCCCGAAGGCATATAAGCCTAGCCAGAATGTGTTGGCTTTCTCTGCCCCCTTAGATTAGTTCCCTGTGCCTCTGTCCAGCAGAGCCACTGATGTGATCTCAGAGGTAAACTTTCTGTTTCTCATCCACTTGTCAAGATTTCTTTTGAAGAGTGTTAGCGAGGAGCTCTGCCTAATGTAGATTGGGATATTGTTCCAAAGCATGGGAAGTCTCTGGGACAGGAATCTATCCCTCCAGCACATCCTATTTATTGTTGTGGTGAGGTTTAGATCCCTAGAGCGTGTGGCTCGTGGGGATAAGGTTGTCTTTAGGTGGAGCATGTCCATCAGTTCTGGGTGGGACATGGCCTTGTATGTCAGGCAGCGATCACCTCTAAGTAGGCGGTATGCAACCGAGTACAGCTGTAATTTCTTCATTCGAGCTGCATAGGGCATCTGTTTGAGGCCAGTGATCCTCTTAGTGAGATACTTCTGTGGTCTTTCCAGCTGTTGCAGGTGTCTTGTAAGGTACATCCCAAATGGGGCATTGTACTCTATGATGGGTCTGATGAGTGATGAGTAAAGGGGCACAATGACCTCTTTTGATCTGAATGTGAACCCTTTTGTGATTAGGTGGGCCACGTAGAAGGATTTTCTAACCACTTTGGCAATGTGATTATCAAAGGTGAGATTACTATCTACTTGGGTCCCCAGATCCCTTATTACGTCTTCCGTGCTTAGGGACTACCACCTATGTGGTAGTTTGTGGGTACTTTGTTTTTTCCAAAGGGGATGACTATGCACTTTTTGACATTCAGCTTGAGGCAATGATTTTGACACCAGGTATCCGTCTCAGTGAGACCCTTTTGGATGATGTCTGTGTCAGCCGGAGAGTCAATTATCACCCCTAGTTTGCAGTCGTCTGCGAACTTGGTCAGCCATAGTCCTCCTGTGCTTGCCTGTACCTTTGAAAAGTATATGCCGAACAGGAGGGGTCCTAGGACTGAACCCTGGGGAACTCCACTTGTAACCGATTTAGAGTCGGACCTAGCCCCTGCAACTCTCACCATGTGGATTCTGTCCGTGAGCCAGTTGGAAACCTGTCTTATGACGTAGGGGTTTATGTTCAGGCTGGTGAGCTTGTCTATAATACCAGAATGGGGAATGGTGTCAAAGGCCTTTGCGACATATAGGTAGGCTGTGTGTACCACCTTTCCCTCATCTATAGCCTTGGTAACTGTCTCAAAGAAGTGCACCAGGTTTAGGTGGCATGATCTGCCCTTAACAAAGCCGAACTGGGTAGGGTCCAGTGTTTGGAGTTTGGAGGTTCCCAATGTCTCTGTTAATGAGTTCCATGATGATGCACTCCATAGCCTTGCAGACCAAGCTAGTCAAGCTTATAGGGCGATAGTTCCCTGGGTCTGTTGTGGCTCCACCTTTGTGGAGCGGAATAACCATTGCTGTGCGCCACTCTATGGGTATGTAGCCTGTGGAGAGGCTGAGTCTGAACAGTGTGTTTAGGTGAGAGGTTAGTTCGTCTTTGAGCTCATGTAGGACGCAGCCTGGGACACCATCCGGTCCCATTGATGCTGTATTTCTGGCTTTGGAGAGGGCTGTTTTAACCTGGGTGTCTGTGATTTCAGGGACTCTACATTCTTCTCGTATGGTTATGGGCCCTTGTGGGGGTGAGAGGGGTGTGAAGTTTGCCCTGAACCTGTCTGCCAGGATGTTGGCCATATCGGTCGGTTCAGTGTATTTTGTGCCATTCTGCACTAACTCCAAGCAGATCTGAGCATTGCCACTTAGATTCTTGACATAGCTAAAGAATGCCTTGTGGCCAGAATGCCTTGTGGCCACCTACCCACATTGTTGCCCCAATAATCCCTGAAAATGTAATCCCCCTGCAATCACTTTGAAACAAGTCTTAGAATCCCTGACAAAGCTCAAAATAAAACTTGCATAGGACCAGAGAGTACATCAGGTTGCATTCTCAATAACTCAAGGTATGCACTATCTAAAACTCTGTATAGACTATTTAACTTAAGCCTGTCCGCAAAGCTTGTGCCTGATACCCGGAGTACTGTAGCTGTGAGTCTCCTACACAATAGGATCCTTTATTAACCCAAGTAATTATAGGCCCATTAGCTTCACAGCTATGAAATATGTCAAAAACAAAACTCAATAATATGGGCGTAGGTAACTTAACTAATCTACACCATGATCAGTTTTGTTTTGTGAAGGATCAGTCATGTCTCCTGAACTTAGGAACCTTATTTGAAAACATTGCATAATCCATGGATGGTAGTCACTGAGTGCATACTGTATAATTTGACCTGGCCAAGCCTTTTGACACTATGTCCCATGCTGGTATTATTGAAAAGAAAAATATATAAACTTAGTGTTAATCCCAGCATTGTCCATTGGACTGCATACTGGCTATCCAACAGATCCCAACATGTGAAAGTTTTTGGTATCCTCTCTGAAATGAAAATTGTATCTAGAGGATACCAAAATGGGTCCTCTCCTTTTAAGTATTCATTTTGCAGATGTCCAAGTCAATGTCCCACGACTGTGGTTGACTAAGTATATTTATGACTGTAAGCTGGACTCTGTTATTTTCCTTTCCACTATTACTCAACAGCTCCAGCAAGGGCTGGAATATGCACATACCTGAAGTACTGAAAACAGTTTCTGGCCAGGTGAAAAAAAAAGTGCTGTGTAGTAGCTTTCAGCCAAAAGTCGCTCTCACTTTGTATATTATAAATGGTATTCCTCTTCAGAGAGACACAGTCATAAAGGACCTAGGCAATTACATGGACAACTCTGCCATTCACATCCTCCATAGTCAAAAAAATCCTTCAATCTGGCTTACTTAATTTCCAGGGAAATATACTCAAGATTCAAGGAAATCATCATAATTCTGTATTGTTCCCTTTTCAGATAAATCATTGAATAAACTGCTACCTTTAGTATGTACAAATCCAAACATATTGCTCAATGGCAAAGGCTCCAAATATTTCTAACCGTGAAAATTCTTCAACTATCCCAGTAGGCTAGCCCAACTTTTCCTATACTAAATAGCCTACCAACTGCTCTTTGGTGACCTATGCCTCATATTTTGAGTCATAAAAGACAATCCTGTTTGATCTCCTATTTCTTCACAAAACCAGTGTCTCTGCAAAACCCATGTTAAGGACTTAAATTGACACCAATAAATAAACAAGACTCATTGGACAGATAGAGTCCTAACTTAACACATTTACATCCTATTGAGTATGTTACCACTGCAGATCAAATAAAGTACTGCTTTGGCTACTTCGAAGGCTAGGCTTGTAGATTGGATCAGTAGACACACATTTACCCCAGAGTAATCCAGTATGGTGCTGCTTAATTTGGGAGGTGACACTATTAAGTGCTCAAAAAGGGTAGAAAGTGAACATTTATTTCTGTCTAATTGATATGTTGAGGTTCCAGTGATTTCTTGCTATGATTTACAGTTCTGTGTTCCTAGACATATACATTTTAATTAAGTTAATATTTATTATATTTATCTATTTATTGACATTTGATTACCAGAAATGTTCGACTGCATAAGTGAGTGCCATTTTCAGCAGAGGCTGGGAGAAAAGTTTCAAATTATTACAAAAATATTTTAAGAACTATAATTTTACAGTGTCAAAAGTAATGCAAAAACATATACAGTTTAAATAATTATACCAAATTAGACATAATGTGATAACACTGGCTAAGAATAGATGCAACTTATATGACAATAATTTAATATTTACAGAAATTAAACGTAAGTTAGTGTAATACAAACAGGAACTGCAATATGAAATGTACGAAAAAACAGTTATGGCATATTTAGGCAGAGAGTCAGAGCAGAGAAATTGATTGAAGCAAGGAAGTGAGCAAAAAAGGGGAGTAAGGAGATGTAAGGTATGAAAAGGTACTTGTTCTGTTCGTATTTAGGGAAATAGTTTATCCTGGGGTTGAGCAAGAACAGGGACAGATTTTGGGTAGGAAGTCTTTCAGAATTATTTTAAAGGACTGGAAGGAGCGCATTGACCTGCTGGATACTGATAAGGAGTTCCAGACCTTAGCAATATGGTATGAGTACAGACCATACCCAGCAGGTTTTGGTCACTGAACCATAATGACTGAGTGGGAACATAATGGTGAAGAATGATATTTAGTGCTTAACAAGCAGATGGATGCTGGATAATTAAATAGGTGGTAAGAAGCTGTGTATATGTTAGTTGACAGGGTAGGGTTAACCAGTTTAGCTTTTTAGTGCTCTACAGTGCTGGGTTCTGAAAGGGGTATTTGCAGCAAATGCAGCCACTTTATTATATCATTGTTCAAGCTTTGCTTTTTCTGATTTCTGGAGATTAGTAAGGATGGGAGTGCCATAAAGTAATGAAGGAAGTAGTGTCAAGTGCAGTCTGAGCTGCATCAGTAAGAAAGTGTTTGGGTCTGTAAAGAATCTAAACTTTTTGGTGATTATTTTAATGAAATTTTATATATGCAGGTTGAATTTAAGATTATCATCAGCTAACATTCCTAATATGTTGTTACGTTTAGAACCTCATGGTTGTATTATTAAGAGAGAGGATTTTACAATTTTTTTTTTCACAATAGAGGGATTCGGGGGGAAAAGTAGTTTGTTTTTTTTTCATTAAAAAATTATTGCAAAGATGTCTTTAATTTTCTTATATTTAATGTGGTTTGTTGACCAGGATAGTACAATTATCCATTATAGATACATTTCTGTAGTGGCCCAAGAGTTACAATAAAATATTGAAAAGGTGATAAAAGTCACTGAACCAGACAGTGCTTGAACTCAGCTGGGGATTTGGGCAGGGCTCCTCATTGGTTCCCTGGACTGCAAGCATAGTAAGTACCTAAGAAGCACCAGTTTACAGTACATAACTGTGGTTACAAGATGGTATTGAACATGTAGTATAAGGTTTGTCAGGTGAGAATACAGAGTATGTTAATCACACTCAGTTAACGCAAAAGAAACATTATGATATAGAGTAAATTTATATATGCAGGGTAACATAGCCTGTGGTGGAGTTACAGCTGATAGATATCTTTGCTGGGAGTAGTAAGATAAGATGAGGCTGTAAAGTGAATTAGAAATTAGTTGTTTTATGAGGTAGTGGGCTAATTGGAAGGATGTTAGTTAAGAAAGGTCAGGCGGTAGGAGATAAGATTCATAGGTTCATAGATTAGTACTAGGCTAAGTGCCCTTGTGGGCCATTTTAAGCCTAGCCAATTACCCCATGTGAGAATCAAACCCTGCACCTTGTGTCTGTAAGGTAAACACCTTAACTGTTATGCCAACCTCCCACCCCCAAGATAGGAGATATATACGTTACAAGGTGAAGGGATAAGGTTATGAAGGCAGAGAATGAGTTAGCAAGAGGCACTGCATTGTGTGAATTTATGTTTTAGGGACATGACTGAATTCTTAGGTTTTTCCCTGAATTTACTACATGGGGATGTGTTGGAGTTCATCCAAGAGAGAACCCCATAGTTTTAATATGAGGATAGGGAAGGCATTCGGTAAATGAGAGTGACTTCTTTGGTTTGACTAAGACTAATGTATTGTTTAGTGAGAGTAGCTGATATTGCATACCTTTGATGGTGAAACTGTTGCTGGGAGCGAGATAGAGTTAAAGAGTGCTTTATAAATAGCCCATTGGTGAGTGGCACAGAGATATACAGGTCTAGGAGACGATAGCACAGTTTTCCAAATTCTGACTGAAAGTGGTTAAGGATCTTTCAGATTTTTAGCGGCTACATAGGACATTAGTAGTAGGGCATATTATACTGCAATAAGATCATAGGAAACACACATGAATCATATGGCCATTTATGTTTTATCAATACTCCTCATGCTGTATCAGCCCTTTCTCAAGAAGGACAAAGCAGGTCAGTCCCTCAGTAAATTTATGGGTGCCCATCGAACCATCCAGGTTTAGTCTGAAATATGCCAAGGTGCACTCTATTTAACTTGCAAGGAAGTTTGTTCCAGAGGTCATTTAGGAGTTGGGTAATAAATTTCACTTTCCAGTGCATTTTGTTCATGTACGGATAGAGAATATAAATCTGTAGTTCAGGTGTGAGTGCAGTTATGTGACTTGAAAAATATGGACACTAAAGGAGCATGGAGTTCCTAATGGTTTGGAATGCAAGGTATGTACCACCCCTCAAGGGCCTATAGGAACCCATGTAAAGTGATTGTGCATCAAGCTGCCCAAAGACTTTAGGTCAACAGTCTTTTTAGTTAAAAACATCTGGGGCCTTTCCAGTTTAGTAATATGTCAAGAAAGGAACATACCAAATGGGACATTGTAGTAAATAACTGGTCTAATTAGGGTTGCATAAAGAGATATGATGATGTTTTTGAACTGGATGATATGCCTTTAGGCATTAGTTGTGCTAAGCAGAGGTATTTTTGACTACTGCTGCTAATTGGTGTTCAGAGAGAGGGAATTATCAATCTAGGCGCCAAGATCCTTGACTACATAATCATTTTAGAGAAGGGTGTTGGCTATACTATACACTGAAGGAGAGAACTGATTACTAAATATGACAATGCAGCACATTTTTGCATTTTATTTTAGCCCATTTTTCATATACCCCTTTTTTACAAGTGTTAGCTTCTGCTCTAATAAATGGGCATCAGGAGGAAATTTGACAATAAAGTAAGTTTGCAGTCATCTGCAAACTTAGTTAACCGAAGGTCCTGCTTTCCATTCTTGATATCAGAGAAATGGAAGCCAAAAAGAAGAACCCCCAGTACTGAGTTCTGAGGTATGCCATTAGGTGCCGCCATACTTTTCAAGTAGGTGGCTGCCACCTTAATCATCTGTTCTCTATTTTACAGCCAGTTGGCTATCTACTTCACCAGGTATGTATAGATTTTAAGGTGCTTATGATGCCAGCATGGAGTATAATGCCAACTCCTTTAGCCAGATCCAAATAACATGTATGAATAGAATGGAGTCTGTCTACAGCCTGTATAAGCTTCTTGAAAAAAAACTGGTGTAGATTTAGCTTGATAAAGATTTTGATATTATAGTTTATTTTAGCTAGTATATCACACTTAGTGACAGCATTCTGTTAATTAACTAGAGACCCACATAGACCAAGACCCATCCCCAAACAGTTCAGGGATGCATAATAGCGTCATCATCTTACTGACAGCCTAGAAAGAGAAGAAAACAGCAGAACAAACTGGTACCGTTTAGTACTGGATGGAATGTATTGGATTTGTAAAGCATTATTTTTGGCAAAGGATGTTTAAACTGAACAGTAAGTTACATAAATAACTTTCAGAATAATGCATTATTTGCTGAAAGAAAGGGCACAGTTATTTAAGGTGACCATATGCACAGATAAAAATTTGAGTATGGAGTAGTCATCACAAGCAGGTGATACCTGCCTGTTTCTAAACTATTACACTGTTCCTGAAGACAGCCTCTGAATGTTTAAAATCACTCAGATTATTTCACCAAGTTAAGATATGACCCTGAGCCAATATTTTTTCAAATGTTCAAATTATTTAAAGTCTGAGCAGAAATATAAAAAAGAACAATGATATACTTTCAGAACTGGATACAAGATTAAACGACATCAGTGTTATAATCAAATGACAAGCAGATTAAAAAATAAACATACTGTGTGAAAAGTTAGTGCAGTAAGAATCGAGCAGCATTCTAAAGTCTGAAAATTGTTGCGTCTTCCAGAAAATGGAACTTAATAACTTATATACATTTTTTGTATTGTGAGCTAAAACTGCAAGTGATTTTTAGATGTTGCCAATGTAAGACAATGGTATTGTCACATAGTATAAGCATCACAGAAGAAACCATGAGTTTATATATTAAGGAATTTGTAACAGCACTTATTCTTACAATAAGAGTGTACATAGTCCAAAAATTACATTCTTATACTTTTAATAGTGATATCAATGTCTAGGAAACAAATCAAAAGACCTCTTTTACTCTTGCTCTTTGTAGTAACAAAGGATAAATGAATCTAGCTTAGTTGTTCTAGTTTTAAATGACTGTTTATACTCACTGATGTAATTTTATCAAGCTTTTTCCTGCAATTTATGTAATGCAAAAATCTATTTAAAATACCGCTTTAAAGAAACAAAATAAAGAAAAATAAATTCTGCTACTGTCTGAAGGTTGTAGTTCCCAATGAGAAAAGTACCAAAAGAGGCAGCTTGATGACTTACACACCCTGTTTTTAGACAGGAGGCATAATGATTCTATGATAAATAAAGTTAGATGCTCCATTATGGATAATATAAATGAGAATACTAAAATCACCATGAATCATGCAAATAATAGATCAAGAGGGAGTTATGATATTATAACACCATTTATTATAGCAATAACCCACGCCTGGGTGTGGGTAATGCTGGATTACCACGGTTGGCGTGGTTTGGTCCCAGGCTGCCCGAGGACCAAACAAAGCCAACCGTGGTAATACAGCATTACCCACCCAGGCGTGTTATTATATATGACATTATTTAAGAAAAGAAACTATTACTTTTCTTAAATAATGGCATAGTATAATGCCTGTTTACTGCCCTTCCGCAGATGTCTGGCATCCGCAGCAGTTCTGATGTACACCAGAGCTGTGGGCAAAAGCAACGGAGAAAGCAAGATCTCCATTGCTTTTTTTTTTACTGTTTTCACTATGTTAAATGGGTTTAACATAGCGAGACAGTTTTAAAATAAGCAACGGAGATGTCCGTTGCTTATTTTAAACTGTCTCGCTATGTTAAACCCATTTAACATAGCGAAAAAACAACGGAGATCTTGCTTGCTCCGTTGCTTTTTTTTTAAAGCCTGTCTCGCTATGTTAAATGGGTGTAGCATAGCGAGACAGCTAAAATAAGCAACAGAGATCCCCATTGCTTATTTTAAAGCTGTCTTGCTATGTTAAACCCATTTAACATAGCGAGACAGTGTTTAAAAAGTAGAGTTATACTAATGGAAAAAAGTCTGGGCGACCGGACCTTTTTCCATTAGTATAACTCGATTTACAATGTGCTCGCTGGCCAATCAGCGTGCACGTTTTGGGGGGGTCATGGTATAATACAAGATATACTAATGACAACAGGAAAGTGGTGGACATAATAAGCAAACATTGGAGTGTACTCACTATAGATGCTAAAACGTTAAATATAGTGGGACATAAACCAAGATTCAACTATAGAAATAGTAAGAATTTAAAGAGGCTATTATGTAAGGAACACACAAAAGATAGAATCAATAGATTAAGTATAAATAAAATGGGTACTTTTTGCTGTATGAGATGTAACATGTGTAGATATATAACATTCGAACAACATTTTGTTCATCCTACCATGATGTTTGAGTTTAAACCTAAGTTTTATGCTTCATGCGATAGTAAGAATCTAATTTATTTAGCTACATGCACAAAATGTGCAGGGTTTTACGTGGGCATGACAACGAGGAGGCTAAAAGACAGAATATATAATCATATATACGACATGAGGAAAATGAACAACCAGAACGCGTTGACTAGACATGTTAGTTTAAATGTAGGTCATACGTTTAGGTTCAGGGTGTTACAGATGATATTGCAGAATAAACGAGGGGGTAGCAACTTGAATCACGTAGAATCAGTTGAGCTTGAATGGATTTTTAGAATGAGAGCACATGTAGAACCAGGGCTCAACCAGTCTATTAGCATCAAACCAATACTGGATGCACATATTTAGATGTATTTTTGGTTTCAACCGTATATATATATATATATATATATATATATATATATATATATATATTGTATTTTTTATATTATATACTATATTAATATTCTATCCATTAATGTTTTAAGAGGCAATGAATTATAAGCGCTGGACATGACTAAGGACCGAAATTTATACCTTGGGTTTAGATGTACGTTAGTACACGCATTTTAGTAAATAGTGTTTTGATATATTTTATATTTTTTACATCGGACAGTGTAATATGATGTTGTAAATTGTGTTTTGTTTAAATTATCAATTTTTAGTTAGTTAATTATTACTTTATTTATTACATTGTATTTTTTGTATTTTTTTTTTGTATTCAGGATACACAGGGGTTGGGAGGGTGGCCTAATGGTTAAGGAGTTTGCCTTACAAACACAAGGTGCAGGGTTTGAGTCTCACAAGGGATAATTGCCTAAGCTTAAAATGGCTCACAAGAGCAGTTAGCTTAGTACTAATCTATGAACCTATGAACATACACACACTTCATTATACATGATTCACTTTATATCTGGCTTTAAACTAGGAGCTGGTTGCCTTAAAATATTGCTTGTTCAATCAATCCATTATTGAATTCAATTATTGAATCCATTATTCAATTACTTGGTTATGCAGTTAGTATTTAAGAACCGTTTGAAAATGTGTTTGTGAAATCTGAAGAAGCATGCCTGTGTAGCATGTGAAAGTGCTCATTTTATTTTGTTTTACTTCGACATTAAATACTGGTTTATAACATCGTGGTGGTTGTGGTTGTGTCCAGTTTTGGTTTTGGTAAAGAAAAAAAATACTTTAAGTTCTATCAAGCAAATTTAGGCAGTGAAAAAACTGAGTGAAATGTATTATTGTCATATTGCAAGGAACATCCAATCTGTTGTATGGAATTGGATGGTATTTTAGGAAGCTCAAGGCATACTCTGTGCTTGGGGGTTCTGATATACAAGATCTTCATTTAAAAGTTGACTCAGTGACCCAAGGACAGCTATTGATTACTGTCCAGTCGATGTTAAAGAGTTTACTTTGGTAAAACTTTAATATCTTGTTTAGACTTTGTTTGCTGATACAACATTCAGGTTTTCATGTTATCATGTGACATTCTGGAGCATGTGCTGTATAAAATATCCTTTATCCAGCTGCCATAAACAGGCTGCCAGTCTGTTGGTAAAGAAAAGCTGTTGTTCGTAAGCATAAAAAATAATTTGGTCTCACTGTAGTGCAATTAGGATTGCCAGATTTCTTTGTGGCTAAAACCGGACTAAGGTCATGCCCCTCGCATCACCCATAACTCCACCCATTCCCACCCACTCTCTCATCAATGCCACACCCATCTTGTGACATCACTGTGACATCAGCTGATGGGAATGCCCTGTTTTTCTGTTCCGGATGCCTGCTTTCAGCCGATTTGCTATGCTTTCCTGTAAAAAAGCATAGTAAATCAGCCAATTGTAACAAACACTGATAGTCTGTTTCTTTTTGTGAAACAGAAAAATGGAGTTTGTACAGTGTTTTCCCACAATAAACAAGACATGCTGGAGGGATAGGTTCCTGTCCCAGAGACTCCCCATACTTTGGAACAGACTGCCCATTTATGTCAAGCAGAGCACCTCATTAGCCCTCTTTAGGAAAAATCTTGACGCTTGGATGGGAGATAAGAAATACACCCTGGGGATCACTTCTATGGCTCTGCTCAACAGAGACACAGGAAAATAATTTTCGGTGGTGAAAGCCAGGGAATCTTTACGGCTAGGCTTTTACAGGCCTTAGGGCCGATAGCCTAGTACCTACTTATGAACACCTTAATAAAGGAAAGATGTTGACAGTGCTCTGAAATCAAGAGAAAAATAACTTCAGGTTCTTCAGTATCACTGTTATAATTAACCTTCTGCAGCAGATAACAAAGTACTATTTGGGAAGCCAAGTAACTGCTTCAAAAGCTGTAACATATCTTGCCAAACAGTTCTCAGTTTCTTATCTCCAGAATCAGCAATAGAGGCAAAATAATCAATAATTATTGTAAATTATATTTCTGGTTTTAAAAGTTGGGACAATAACAGTACTTCAAAGGATACACATTTTCTCAATTAAAACAACTCTGTGACTTTGGTGACTACCATTATGGGTTGACTATAAATCATCACCTCATTTCACAAAATTACAGAATACAGAAGGGATAAATCAAAAATGTGAGCTATAATATGACACTTAACATCTTTAACAGCTGAGAGGTACACACTCGCACTTCAACACAAACAGCAGCCAGAAGCAAAGTGGACCTTGAATCATCAGCTTCAAAAGTGGTTAGATACTTTGTGCTTCCATACTTTTTTAAAGCTGGTATTACAATAGAGCAGCTTCCAGTTCTGTGTGTGTTTTTAGGTAGTTTGGTTACATATGCTGTGAGTGTGGGCATGTGAAGTCACAGAATACTGCAGGTAAGGGTGATTTACCCTCTCCTGGATTGTTGTGATCTTGAGAGTTAGAAAATATAAAGGGGTATAATAGTTGCAGGGGGTTGTCCCTCTGCAAAACATTTATTTTTGTTTTGAGGGATGGGGAGTTGAAAAAAAATACAGTTGTTTTTGCCGGGGGGAACACTTGTTCTTATTTTGATGGATTGGGAGATGATGTTTGTTTTTAATGCGCGGACTCCTGACGTCTGTGTCATTTGATGTTTTGACATCATAGCCGGCCTTAGGCATAGGCCAACTAGGCGACCGCCTAGGGCGCAACTCTAGCAGGGGCACTTTTCTAGCATTCATTTGGTGTAGGTAGACCAAGATGGGGGCACTGGGTGGTGTGGGCACCATGGATCCCTTTTGCCTAGGGCACCAGTTGACTTAAGGCCGCTCCTGTTTGACATAAGCTCAGTGAAACACTTACACTTCATAAATTTTGACAACCCAAGATTACACTGCTAATTTTAACAAACAGATGCAAAATATATGCTAGTCAAACTAAGTGCAACTTGTCTTCTGTGCTCACTAATTCAGACTCCTGTATCTGGATCACTGAGTTTCTCTTATACACAAACTTGATTTTTAAACCTTAAGATTATAGCCTGTGATTGCGAAGTAGTAATACAACTTTTCTACCCACACCTTTTATCCACCTAATTTTAGCACAGAAAACATTTAGATGCCCTTTTCTAAATGTTTAAAACCAATTACAGAAAATAAAAACTTTATGGGCTCTGACTCTTATGAGACAGCATTAGAAACATGCAACCAGACAAGGTACATATAGTGCCGTACAAAATCTAAACATGAGCACCTAGCAAGTCACTTATTTCAATACATACATAAGCATGCAACCACAGCTTTTACACAGGAAACCTCAGATGAGGTATTTCCCTGGTTTTCAAACAAACATAGCAACATACAGTGCTACTAGCCTGTCGTCAAAGCTAACAAACAGAATGAAAACTACCTCTTCAATCACGATTCACGCTGGAACTGTGCTGCTTAAAATTTCCGCGTGATTATTTCCATTCCACACTGGTGAATGGTGGAATAAGCACGCATGCATGATGAGCAGCTGATTGATGACTAATAAGCCGTACTTAAAGGAAAAGGGGAGAGAACACGGGCGGCAGACGGCGGTACCGGTAATCGCACAGCATTGCATATAGTATGTTTTCAGTTTTCACTTTTCAGTCCTTGACTCCTGACTGCAAAAAAAAAAAAAAAAAAAAAACGGACTTCACTAGTCCGGTTTTGATGATTTTTTTTAACCGGACAATTTGACTGAAAAACGGACAGTCCGGTCAAAAAACGGACAGCTGGCAACCCTAAGTGCAATGAATAGTTGATGTAGCTGCCTCACGATACTTGTTTTTCTGGTTCATTTCCCAGTGAGGGATGCCTTCTATGTGTAGTTTGCATCCACATGGATATTTGCTGAGAGGTCTGCATTCCTCATGCACCCCAAAGGCAAGATATTTTGTGTGTGTTGTCATTATCTTAAAATTAAACCTGAACATGGTCCAACTGAATCAGTTTTCTACCCTAGTTAACAATAAGGTAATTAAATAACAATACATTTAACACGCATAAAACTGGCAAGATGTTCAGTAAAAAGTTATGGTAATAATTCACTAGCTGTAAACCACAACAGTGGCAGACACACACACACACACACACACACACACACACACACACACACACACACACACACACACACACACACACACACGCAGTGCTTTTAGCACAGACATCATCTTGTTTTTTTCCATTTGTGCAGCCCATCTCAGTCATTAACATACCCACAATAAAAGTTACCTTTTAAAAATTCATATTTATCTTTGATTGCTCATAGCCTGCTCCTGTAGTTTGTTCAGGATTATGTAGGTAGTCTTTATTGCTTCTGTCATGAGAATAATATCAAGTTAAAACTGTATATTTTGAATTCACTCTTTTCTCTGTTCACAGCCTCCCACCATGGAATTACTGAAGTGGTCACTTTAAAAACGAGTCTGTTAAATTCAAACAAGTCTTTGTTTATGTTAGTCATTAGAAATGTTAATCATCAGTGGATACTTCTGAGGAAGATGTTTCTGGTGGATTGATAGGCAGGGACTCACCCTCTTTTAGACTGGATTCACCCTAAATTAAGGGGAGCAGCTCGTGACTAGCAAATGAGTTGCTGGTACTTAGCAGCCAAAAAAAAAATGGTACAAATAGCCTAGCAGGAATGCTGTCCCTTGTAGACTGGGTGTAGGCTTAACTTAATGCAGAGATTAGTGCTTAGTAGCTACCAAATTGAGCTGCTATTACTAATTATGAAGAATGGCAGAAAAATTAGTGAGTCAAAATATTTAATTCGATCAGATGAAATATCAGTGTTCTGTGTTTCCCTTCTAGCTGGCTCTTGCTGTCATGGATTAACCCACCGCATTGTGCATTTACATATATGAATATGTTCTACTGCCCTTCAGTGCATACTCATTGGAGTTTACTTTGATTTACAAGATTGGCTTCTGAAGGCAAGGACAATTGTAAATTCTTCTTTAGCTATGTTAGGAAACTAAAAAAAAATAATACACTCCATTGCTCAGAACTTATTCATAATGATGTCTCTTATTCTAACCCAATAGACACTGCCAATATCCTTGTAGACAAATTTGCTTATGCAAGCAACTCTTGCTTAAGTTATTTAGAGTGATCACTACTGTTTCCTGATTTTATCTGTGCATTTCACTGTACGTTTTGTAAAAAAAAGGTGTTCTCACTGTTACTGCTGTATGACTGTATTGAAATTGCTTTCAGCAAGGGATTTCTAGCTAGATGTTTAATTGGTTTGTGGTAGCATTGCACTTGTGGGTCTGTTTTACTGTATTTTACTTTAGGAGGATTGGGTTTTGCCTGGTCTATATGAGTTGGGAAATACACAAAAGGACTTGTAGTGTAGTTATTTTATTGGTGAGTTCATTAATTAGTTTTTTGTTATTTCTCTGCTTCTTATAAATTTTACACATTTGTGAAGGTTAGTGATAACCTGTACAGTAGCAAATATTCTCTGTAGAAATGTGCATAAAACTGCATCCTGTACAGCAATAATATAGACCAGATACCTTGCATGCCAACACACTTAGAGCAGCTAGTTGGGCATCGAGTTGCAAGACCTACAGATTTAATAGACTTCATTAATGTGTAAAATATTAAAAGTTAATAGAATATAGTACTGTTAAGCATAATCTGCCCCACTGAAACACCCTTATTAGTATGCACCAACAAAGCACCCTTAATATCCTTCAAACCCTAATACACTACCCCCTTATAACTCCCCAATCAAAGGACTGGACAGTATGGACATGTAATTTGCTAACTTTTTTGTAGCCAGTTGGTGGATATGGGCATCTTGAGATAATGTAGCAATTGTCTAATGTTTACCAACAACCACTTAATCCTTAAAGAAGCAGACAAAGTATGCGAGAAATGTACTTAGAAATGACACTGGAGGCTAAACTGTCACATGTAAGCGCACATTAGGTTGTCAAAAATACACACATAACACCCAGCTCACATTGCACACACCACAAACCTACACTATCAATCTTCCTGAACAACAATGATCGCCTAGACCACACAGTGTCAAAGGTATGCCTCAGCAAGCCCAAATATACTCAGAAAAAACAACACCTAACATCATACATAGTGTCACTCTTGGTGGAGCCCCAAAAACTAAACCCCTAAGGTCAGCAAGCGCACTTCCCAGGATGGCCATTATAAGGGATTCCAATGTAAGATATACTGTTGCCCCTCTAACCAGTCTGAACAAGGAGAAGGTAATTGCTAGTTTGCTTATCTGGAATCAGGATACTCCAAATCACTCACGCATTCAAGTCATTATTTGGGACAATAACCTTTCAAACATCTCCCTATTACCCTTGGTGTCCCTCAAGCCTATATCCTGGGACCTCTACTCTTCTCCATATTCATAAATGACCTTAGTATAAATCCCCTCGCCTAGCTACCTGCATACAATATGCAGATGACTCCACATTGATTTGTAAAGCCTCCTCTGCATATGAACTCCAATCCATCACCCAAACAGTATTTAACCTAGTCGAAAACTGGTTCCAACAACGTTGCCTCCTCCTAAATGCCAAAAAAACAAACTATTGCTATTTACTCCAACTCTAAAATCCACCCCACTACATTTCACTATTACATCCAATAATGGTACAATTATAGCTCCTGACCCTACTACCAAACTCTTAAGTATAACAATTGACCACAACCTTAACTTTGACTCACACATCAACTATACTATTAAAACAGTAAACAGAAAACTTGGTTCCTTATATAGGATAAAACCTTTCCTCACCCCTGAAGCCAAAACTACCATTGCCCAGACCCATCTGATCTCTACTCTCCTCTATGCCTCCCCCATTTATACTAATCTTTCCAAAAGTAACCTTAATAAGCTAACCACTTCCTATAACAATATTGCCAGATTTGCTACTGGCTCCCCATTTAAAACTCACAATTGTCTAAATCTCAAACATCTAGGATGGCTAGAACTACAAAACCAGCTAGAATTTCAACAACTCACCATCACGCATAAGATTCTGTACCATCCTAGTAATACTCCTATTCTCAGTTGCCTCATCTCCCCCTACACAAATCTTACTACTCTTCGCTCAGCAAATAAACTGCTGGTCACCATCCAGAAATCCCACAACAGAGCAGGTGATTCTCTTTTCTCAAACTCTGTGGGGAAGACTTGGAATCGGCTTCCCAGCATACTTGCATCTCAGTCATCATTACCACTCTTCAAAAAGAAACTAAAAATCTTCCTAAAAACACAATGGCTATGCCCATGTACTGACTCTGAGTAACACTCCCCAGTACAACATTACTGTATACCTCACACCCAAAACCCATAGTGTGGGATTAGTATTCCTTCCCTTACCCCCTTTTTTACTCTCCTACTCCCAGGGAAATATCACTAAGTTTGTTCTTTGTACATTCATTCTACTGTGAGCAAAAGTCTTCCACCTGTATATAGACCAACTATCTTCTTACTATGAGTGTAACATTTCTTTAAGTGTATATATATACATACTCTCTTGTGTTTTAGAGTTATATTTTAAGACAACCTGAATACTTAATTTCAATTTCTACCTTCGTTCCTAACATGCTTTATGTTGAATGTCACTCCCTTTACCTTGTAAATACCCTTTACCATGTAAATTGTACTGTATTGTTGTGTTAAACTCTGTACTCACTTTTCTTGAAAATTAAGTTCTTTGTTGAAAATCTTCATGAATAATGTATTTAAATATTTTTTTGAGTTTTTGCTGTCCTGTATTATTAGCTTAATGTGGAGCTTTTCTCCCCGGGCCTCTACTGAAAATGGACATGTATCCAGTTGGACTAGCCTGGTCAACAAATGTAAAATAAATAAAATAAATAAATAAAATCAATTATGCCACAGATACCAGTAGGATTCCAGCATAGTCCATATAGGGGTAAATGACCTGTGATGTATATCCATGGACTATATGAAGAAAGATATTATGGAGATTTTAGCCTATGTGATATGAGCCTAACACTGAGCAGCATATTACCATCACCAAGGATGATGCCACAGTATGAGCAAAAAATGACAGATTTCAATAACTGGCTTTCTTTCTGGTGTCATTCTAAGGAGATCTGGTATTTGCCAGCTTGGGAGAACATGGTTCATAGACCACATCTGCACCTTTCCCTCTAGGCTTTCAAATACTGGCTAAAACTTTATCCGAAGCTGATAGTGCATTTTTAGGCAATGCAAAATTGACAAACATACTAACATAGCAAAATCAACTCAACTAAACATTAAGGTGTTCCTGCTGAATGCCATGACCCTATATGAAAAAAATCACTCTGTCCAAGCCTTCCTCACACTTGAAAATATAGACATCATGGTTTAAAGCAGCTGGCAGTACCCTAGCAGTACACAGTTTCAGTGTCTTCCACACTTTTAGACCAGCAGCTGCACAGACAAGGGCTTTAGGCGGAGGTGTCTCACTATACATCAGTAACAATCATACTGGTGAACGGAAAATAAACAGACTAGTAAAAAACAGTAAGCGTACGGCACCAGGACCAACCAGTCAACACGAGGATGTAACAAAACTAAATTCAACTAGTTGCTGAAAGCAAAGGCAGATACTTCCTCGTTGTAGCTTTGTAAACGCAATTTAATATAAAAACGTTTTCGCTTCCTATACAAAAGAAGCTTCATCAGACAGTTAAAACACAGAACAAAAGTCAATTTAAACTAATAAAAAGGAAATGATGTCATTTCCTTTCAGGCGTACATCTGTTTTTAAAGGTATACTTTTACTATATTTGAAAATCAGTACTTGCGATCACTAACAAGTGAACGAAAATGTACAATCACATAAAGCAATACAGTAAAACAGAAATACTATTTATATTTATATATTTGTACCCAAACCCATTATAAAAATGTGTTTCAGTAGAAGCAAGTTTCAGTTGAAACACATATTAAAACAGTAAGTTTATAATAAACTTTTTTACTATTCTTTTATTAAAAAATCTCTTCAAAAGATATTTAGCAGAAAAATTAAAAAAACAATTAAAGAGACATTTTATTGTAAACTCAAATCCACTCTTATTGGATATCCAGAAAATCAACATCCTTATACTTTTGTGTGTTTTTAAATATAATGTTGTGTATTCTTAATAATTATAAAAATTATAAAAATAAATTAAAAGGCAATGCAAATAACATAATAGTTCACCAATAAAGGTGTTTAAAGACTCGATACTATGTCAACCTGTTACCTTTCCATATTTATGCTAAGAGGTGTTGTCAAGGGTGGCAAAGGTAGGTCTATAGAGATAGAGAAGGATATATTATCTTAAGTAACTTTTGTATTTCAGCACAGCTAAGATGTTACATGCTTCGTTAAGTCCTGGATAGGAAAAAGCATTGAGGCGTAGCTGCCATTCTAATTCTTTAATCTCAAGAAGAAGAGGTTGTGGGCCACCTCTTATACCTACATTTACACAATCAATACCGATATAAGAGAAACTGTGTCCCATATGCTTAATGATATGTTTAGAAAGTGCATTGTCGCCCTTATTGTTTCTAATTGCATAGTTGTGTTGGTAAAGACGGTCCCTAAATCTACGGTCCGTCTTACCAACATAAAATGCAGGGCAACAGTTACAAAAGGCGAGGTACACCACAGATTTAGTGTTGCAAGTTATTTTATAGTTAATGTTGTATTTATTACCATTAACAAAAAAAGTGTTGCCTACTTTTAGGAGTCTACACAAATTGCACATACCACAAGTAAAAGTACCATTTTGTCTAGAGAAAGAATCTGTGGAGTCTTCCCTGGATTGAAGTAATTCTTTCAAGTTGTTACCCCTCTTAAAAACAAAAGAAGGTTGTAAACCCAGGGTTTCAATTAACTGTGAGTTGTTCAAAATAAAAAACCAATTTTTCTTGATGATTGAACAAATAGCATTAATGTGTCTATTGTAAGTAATGACTAAACTAGACTTAAAGTCGACCCTGCTGTTATCTTGTAGGGTACTTGGTTCATCACACACAGCATCAACCCCAGGGTTGTTAAACATTGTTGTATTACATTCTGAACCCAATCTTTGTGTGATAGCGGGTTCAACAATCCGTTGGGAAAGAAGGGGTTTATAAAACCCGTTCTCTCTCTTAAAAGAGACTTCATCGATTAAGTAATCAATGAAGTCAATGGGGTACCCCCTATTAGAAAACATAGTCTTAAGGTTTAAACACTCGGTATTAAAGGCTTCCATGGTGTTGCACATACGAACAGCACGGACCAATTGGCCTTTCACAATTGACTTTCTCTGTTTCCATGGATGGTTACTATTAAAATGGAGGAAGCCATTACAGTAAGTTGTTTTCCTAAAAATGCTAGACATGTAACCCTGGTAACCAACATCTTTGACCAGTTTGATGTCTAAATAATCAATTTCTCTAGTAGAAAAATGATGAGTGAATTTTAGGAAAGTAGAAGAGCTATTCATGTATTTGACCATGTTGGTAGCCTGCTGTTCATTACCATCGAAGAGGATGAATACATCATCCAAAAACCGAGTGTAAAATCTAATAGAACTTAGAAAAGTGGTATTGTTCAAAAGGCATGTGTTCTCCCAGTGTGCAACTACTAAATTTGCTACACTACCACCGCAAGGGGAACCCATAGCGATCCCTCTTTTTTGTAGGTAATAATGCTTGTCAAAGATAAAAAAGTTGGAACTCAGGACAATGTCCAGCAGTTGTGTAACAACTGAGATCTCCTAAAAGCTCCTAATTTTAGAAGCATTAGTTCAACCCATTCGATAGCCTCCTGATGTGGAATAGATGTGTATAAGTCAACAACATCTATTGTTAGAAAATTAAGTGACATATCAAAGGGGATCTTATCCATAGATTGGAGAAAAGACCATGAGTCTTTACATATCTGAGGGATGAGTTTGAGGTACTTAGAAATGATATGATCAACTACCCTGGCACAAGGGTGGGTGATTGAGTTCCTTCCATCAATCAAAGCCCGCATTGGTGGATCAACTAAGTTTTTATGAATTTTTGGGATCCCAAACATAATTGGGATCCTTGGAAAAGAGATGTTAATAAAATTAAAGGTGTCAATATCGCTCAAGCCATCGATAAACAGATGTACAAATATATAAATACAAATAGTATTTCTGTTTTACTGTATTGCTTTATGTGATTGTACATTTTCGTTCACTTGTTAGTGATCGCAAGTACTGATTTTCAAATATAGTAAAAGTATATCTTTAAAAACAGATGTACGCCTGAAAGGAAATGACATCATTTCCTTTTTATTAGTTTAAATTGACTTTTGTTCTGTGTTTTAACTGTCTGATGAAGCTTCTTTTGTATAGGAAGCGAAAACGTTTTTATATTAAATTGCGTTTACAAAGCTACAACGAGGAAGTATCTGCCTTTGCTTTCAGCAACTAGTTGAACTTAGTTTTGTTACATCCTCGTGTTGACTGGTTGGTCCTGGTGCCGTACGCTTACTGTTTTTTACTAGTCTGTTTATTTTCCGTTCACCAGTATGTCTGTTTCTGGCTCTACGAGCCCCAGGACACCGGTTCTCTTTGGCTCTAGTAGCGGTTCCACTAATGAAGAACCCAAGAGCATGGACTCCCTCATTCTCTTGTTAACACAGCGTTTGGACGCTCTGAACAATCGACTTGACAGAATCGAAAACAACGGAACACCAGTTGCTCAGAATTTAAACTTAAACCTGCCCGGGTTTAACGCTGCTAATGCCTCTACAAGCACGAACGCACTTTGTGGATCATCAGTGTCCTTACCGCCTGGTCAACCCCAGCGATCGACTTGCAGCTTTAACCCATCCACTCTTATGGAACCCAGTAGCTCTAATAGGCCAGGGGGCCTTACAGGACTTGGAGAAAATTCCAATAGTGAAAGGCACTTGCCGGATAGAGCACCAACATCTGAACGGCATTCGTTTGATAGGAATGTAGTGCCAGAACATAATAGCTACCTGAATGGCGTTGATGGGCGCTCGGATAGCAATCCCGGGCTTATTGGTGTGCCCTCTTTTACAACATGGGTAGGGAACCTGGATGCTTTTGTATTTGGTTCCCCGACCACTTCGGGTCCACCGGCTTCGGGAAGAAACTCTACAGGTAATGCTAATGATAGTATTATCAACTACCTCAAAATGTTGGATGACAAAATGTTAAAAATAAGGAAACTTCAATTGGAAGTTTCCTATTTCAGACAATGCATTAAAGAGAAAATTATTCCTAAGGGCCTAAGGAGCACGTTTGCCCCTACAGGTCTGTTTCAGGATACTATGTTCATCAATGATTTATCTAGCCTTTTTGACAAACAAGGGCTAGAGTTACTTGAGTTAATGGTGCAACATTACTTAAGACAAATAGACACTTTATTGGTGGAGACAAGTGACCTTGATGATAAAATTAAAAGTGACTCTAGCTTTGATAGGTATAAATATGATTATAACCGAACCTTTCAAAGTATAGACGCTTTGCTGGTTAAGTTTAAATCTAATAAAAACAAGAAATTAATCAGAGATAGGCAAGCTTACTCTAGTCAACTTGCATATCCTAACTTACAGAAATCTTTGAACAGGAACAACCCACAACCTGGACAACGCACTAACAATAATAGTGTGAACAATAGGGAGGATGTACCTCTTGCCAGAGATGAGTCACATGATGATTCCCCTGATGTGACTTCTTATGACCCTGATTTTATGGACGACAACTCGGTGGTTCAGGAACCGAGAAGAAGTAACAGGATTCGAGAGAATTATAATAATCAAGGGAACCGTCCTAATTATAGAGGGCAACAGAAGCCTTTTTTAGGACGGAAATATTACCAGAGGCAGAACAACAAGAACAAAGTCAAATAGACTTTGACGATGGATCTATTGTAACATCCATGGCCGTACCTACAGTCCTATATAATTCAAAAGGGGACTTCAAAGTCTATAATTTTTCAACTATGTATATTGATAGAGACTTGATTGACTTGTTAGCCTTTGGTTTATCCTTTGTTCCTGATCAAAGTGTCCACCTCGCTAAAGTTCTCACTGACTTGAAATGTTTTGTTCGGGGGTTGAACCTTAAAGTGTTATTTCATGGTGACTTGACTAATGATAAACCTACCTTTAAAATGAGAAGTGTCTTTAACCCTCCGTTGCACCCCTCCCTCCATATGTTTGAATGTGCCTGTGAATTAGACTTAAGGCAACTCTTTGAAAACCTTAAATGGCTTGATAATGGGAGTAACATCTCACGCGAACAAAGAAATGGACTGAAAAACCTACGGGACATGCCTATTAGAGTTATCAAACCGGACAAGGGTGGGGGGCTTGTCATCTTCAATAAAGAAGATTACAATTCCAGGATGCTTAGAGTCCTGGACTCGCCCGCATATGAATCATCTTCTTTAAATGAGATGTTTGGACAACATAATAGAATTAAGGGGTATTTTAGAGATCTGTTTATCGATGGCTTGATCGATATTGACACCTTTAATTTTATTAACATCTCTTTTCCAAGGATCCCAATTATGTTTGGGATCCCAAAAATTCATAAAAACTTAGTTGATCCACCAATGCGGGCTTTGATTGATTGGAAGGAACTCAATCACCCACCCTTGTGCCAGGGTAGTTGATCATATCATTTCTAAGTACCTCAAACTCATCCCTCAGATATGTAAAGACTCATGGTCTTTTCTCCAATCTATGGATAAGATCCCCTTTGATATGTCCCTTAATTTTCTAACAATAGATGTTGTTGACTTATACACATCTATTCCACATCAGGAGGCTATCGAATGGGTTGAACTAATGCTTCTAAAATTAGGAGCTTTTAGGGATGAGATCTCAGTTGTTACACAACTGCTGGACATTGTCCTGAGTTCCAACTTTTTTATCTTTGACAAGCATTATTACCTACAAAAAAGAGGGATCGCTATGGGTTCCCCTTGCGGTGGTAGTGTAGCAAATTTAGTAGTTGCACACTGGGAGAACACATGCCTTTTGAACAATACCACTTTTCTAAGTTCTATCAGATTTTACACTCGGTTTTTGGATGATGTATTCATCCTCTTCGATGGTGATGAACAGCAGGCTACCAACATGGTCAAATACATGAATAGCTCTTCTACTTTCCTAAAATTCACTCATCATTTTTCTACTAGAGAAATTGATTATTTAGACATCAAACTGGTCAAAGATGTTGGTTACCAGGGTTACATGTCTAGCATTTTTAGGAAAACAACTTACTGTAATGGCTTCCTCCATTTTAATAGTAACCATCCATGGAAACAGAGAAAGTCAATTGTGAAAGGCCAATTGGTCCGTGCTGTTCGTATGTGCAACACCATGGAAGCCTTTAATACACAGTGTTTAAACCTTAAGACTATGTTTTCTTATAGGGCGTAGCCCATTCACTTCATTGATTACTTAATCGATGAAGTCTCTTTTAAGAGAGAGAACGGGTTTTATAAACCCTTTTCCCCGGATTGTTGAACCCGCTATCACACAAAGATTGGGTTCAGAATGTAATACAACAATGTTTAACAACCCTGGGGTTGATGCTGTGTGATGAACCAAGTACCCTACAAGATAACAGCAGGGTCGACTTTAAGTCTAGTTTAGTCATTACTTACAATAGACACATTAATGCTATTTGTTCAATCATCAAGAAAAATTGTTTTTTTATTTTGAACAACTCACAGTTAATTGAAACCCTGGGTTTACAACCTTCTTTTGTTTTTAAGAGGGGTAACAACTTGAAAGAATTACTTCAATCCAGGGAAGACTCCACAGATTCTTTCTCTAGACAAAATGGTACTTTTACTTGTGGTATGTGCAATTTGTGTAGACTCCTAAAAGTAGGCAACACTTTTTTTGTTAATGGTAATAAATACAACATTAACTATAAAATAACTTGCAACACTAAATCTGTGGTGTACCTCGCCTTTTGTAACTGTTGCCCTGCATTTTATGTTGGTAAAACGGACCGTAGATTTAGGGACCGTCTTTACCAACACAACTATGCAATTAGAAACAATAAGGGCGACAACGCACTTTCTAAACATATCATTAAGCATATGGGACACAGTTTTTCTTATATTGGTATTGATTGTGTAAATGTAGGTATAAGAGGTGGCCCACAACCTCTTCTTCTTGAGATTAAAGAATTAGAATGGCAGCTACGCCTCAATGCTTTTTCCTATCCAGGACTTAACGAAGCATGCAACATCTTGGCTGTGCTGAAATACAAAAGTTACTTAAGATAACATATCCTTCTCTATCTCTATAGACCTACCTTTGCCACCCTCGCCAACATCTCTTAGCATAAATATGGAAATGTAACAGGTTTCACATAGTATCGAGCCTTTAAACACCTTTATTGGTGAACCATTATCTTATTTGCATTGCCTTTTAATTTATTTTTATAATTATTAAAATACTCAACATTATATTTAAAAACATACAAAAGTATAGGGAAGTTGATTTTCTGGATATCCAATAAGAGTGGATTTGAGTTTACAATAAAATGTCTCTTTAATTGTTTTTTTAATAGTTCTGCCAAATATCTTTTGAAGAGATTTTTTAATAAAAGATTAGTAAAAAAGTTCATTATAAACTTACTGTTTTAATATGTGGTTCAACTGAAACTTGCTTCCACTGAAACACATTTTTATAACGGGTTTGCGTACAAATATATAAATATAAATAGTATTTCTGTTTTACTGTATTGCTTTATGTGATTGTTCATTTTCGTTCACTTGTTAGTGATCGCAAGTACTGATTTTCAAATATAGTAAAAGTATATCTTTAAAAACAGATGTACGCCTGAAAGGAAATGACATCATTTCCTTTTTATTAGTTTAAATTGACTTTTGTTCTGTGTTTTAACTGTCTGATGAAGCTTCTATTGTATAGGAAGCAAAGCTTTTATATTAAATTGCGTTTACAAAGCTACAACGAGGAAGTATCTGCCTTTGCTTTCAGCAACTAGTTGAATTTAGTTTTGTTACATCCTCGTGTTGACTGGTTGGTCCTGGTGCCGTACGCTTACTGTTTTATACATCAGTAACAACATACTTCTAGAGTAGTCAAACAGGGTGATGCATTGGAGTTCCTCCACATGCAGATCACCATAGACAAATTCATGTAGCATATCCTAGGCAGCTATAGGTCACCCTGTATGTCCCAAGAAGCTCACAATGCACTTACCATCCAAGCTAACACCCTACTCACAGGAGACATTAATTACCACTCTATAGACTGGGAATCATCCACTGCCTGAAATCTACAGGCACGTAGATTCCTGAACTTCATAAATACAAACACCCTTGACCACAGTGAATATGCCCACTAGAGGCTCCAACTTACTGGACCTTGTGCTTACAAACATGGGACAATGTTGCACCCCCAGTGTCTCATCCTCCCTGATAAGGTCCAGTCATAAAGCCGTCTCCCTCAAAATCAAAATCTACTATGTAATCCCATTAAAAACAAGTAAAAGTTAAGAAATTTTCCAAGGTAAATTACATTTTATTAAGTGATTGTTTATCAAAATTCAGTGCCCCTGCAAACCCTGAGAACACAGCAGCTTGGGCTGATTTGCTCTCAGAAGCTCTATACAACCATGACAATGGCTGCATAGAGGCTGATTTACCTACCAGAAGTTAACCCAGGACTAGCCCCAGAAACTAAAGGGTTCGCATCTAGAAATAAAGAGGTTATAGTGCCTCTCTACTCGTCACTCATTAGACCCATCATAGAGTACAATGCCCCATTTGGGATGTACCTCACAAAACACTTCCAACAGCTGGAAAGTCCACAAAAGTACCTCACCAAGAGGATTACTGGTCTCAAACATATGTCCTATGCAGCCTGACTGAAAAAACTCCGGCTGTACTCAGTGGCATATTGCTTACTCAGAGGTGATCTCTGCCTGACTTACAAAGCCATGTCCAACTCAGAATTGATGGACATGCTCCACCTAAAGAAATCCAAGTCATTGCAAGTCACGCACTCTAGTGAGCTAAACCTCACCACAACGATAAATAGAACATGCTGGAGGGATAGATTCCTGTCACAGAGACTCCCCATGCTTTGGAACAAAATTCCAAATTACATCAGGTAGAGCCCCTCACTAACACTCTTCAAGAGAAACCTTGATGAGTGGATGGGTAACAGAAAATACACCCCTGGGATCACTTCATTGGCTCTGCTTGACAGATGATCAGTTAATTAATCAATGGGGTGGGGAAAGCTGACACACTCTAGTAGGCTTATAAATTCCCTCAGGCAGATAGCCTAGTACCTACCTATGAACCTATGAACCTATAAACAAATCACACTGGTGGCATCCCAAATTAAACAGTATATACAAATAATAGGAAAATTATGGCAAAAATCAGGAAGATTAAGTCCTATAAAGATAAAAATTCACTCATCAAAGTAAATAGGCAACTAAGAGGCTGATTATGTCAAGCAAAGCCAATTTTGAGGTTAAGATACCCCCCATGTTAAAGATAACCATAAGGCCTTCTCAAGCTGTACCAGAAACCTCACGGGCAGCACACAGCAATATGCTGAAGTGGTGGTTAATGGTGCTACATTCACTGAGCCTGGTAATATAGTGAACATTTAAACAGACAAATTCAGTTCCAACTTTATTTCTGTCTTACTGCTAACCATTCCCCCTCAAAAATACCCTCAGACATAAACCTTTCCAACTATAACCTGGGAGCATGTACTGGCTGTGCCCACTAAAGCCAAGAACTCAACCTTAGTCAGCCCCAGTAACATCCCAGGATGCCTCCTGAGCAGTCTAAAATATTACTTATCAGGGCCCTGGAGTCATTATTTGATGATAGTCTTAAAACAGGCTTTGTGCCATGTGAATGAAGAACTGCAGCAGTCATCCCCCTTCATAAAGGGAGGACCTTAAACAGATCCTGGAAATTACAGACCAATTAGTCTAACTAGTCTTATTTGCAAAGCCATGGAAAGAATTATCATGGACATTATCAACAAGGACATAGGAGACCTCCCGACATGGATCTATCCCAGTTTGGCTTTGTCAAAGAAAGTTCATGCTTATTGAATTTGGTACACTTCTTTAAAAAGGTCAGTACGGAAATGGATGACAGGAAAACTGTGCATACCGCCTGCCTAGATCTGACTAAAGCATTTGATACAATACCCCACTCGGGCATTGTCATCAAACTTATGGAACTAGGTATAAACCACTTTATAACATGCTGGATACCTCATTGGCTGTCTGATAAGACCCAGGAGGTTAGAATCAGTGAGGCCACCTCCACAAAGAGGCTGTTCACCAGAATAGTCCCCAGGGGTCTGTGCTAGGCCCACTTCTTTTTGGCATCTATTTCTCGGATGTCAAAGGCCTCTGGATAACCAAGTTCATGGATAATTGCAAATTGGGAGCAGTCATTGAATACCCCCAAGATGAGAACACCCTTCAAAAGGTCTAACTCAGACAAATGCTTGGTGCCAAAGCCATGGCTTAAAACTTATTACCAAGAAATGCATTATAGTACCTTTTGGGAAGTTGTCCACCCCGGTAACTACATCATCCATAAAAGACCCTTAAAAGTTGATTCATTAGTCAGGGATCTGGGAATGTATGTAGATAGTAACCTAGTTTTCGATCCATGTGTGTCCAAGATAGTGAGAAAATCCTTTTATGTTGCTCAACTTATAAAAAGGGCATGGCATCTAGGTTCCGAAAGGTCATCATGCCACTGTAATCAAACCTCATCAGACCCTTCGGTATGTACCTGACCGGACACGTGCAGCAACTTGAACAGCCACAAAGATTCATTACAAAAAGAATACAGGGATTAAACACAATGTCCTATGCTGATCACCTCAAAGCCCTGTTTCTTTACTTGGCATCATACAGACTTCTGAAAGGTGACCATTGCCTGGCATTCAAGTCATACTTGGTCCCTGTTTTGATGGACCTTTTGTACATCTACAAAAGAAACAGCATCAGATCTACTAAACTAAAAGGCCTACATTTTTTTTTTGCAAAAAATAACATAAGACATATTGCAGAGACAGATATGTTTCCCAGAGAATTCCCATTTTCTGTAACAGGCTCCCTGTCCATTTGAAGCAGAGTTCATCCTTGGACCAATGGATGGATAATCAGAAATTCACTCCCTGGTCTAACATTTATGTTTCTGATGGAGAGAGGTAGTCAGTAAATCACTCCCTATACAAATCAAATTTGTGGGTCACATTTGGGTTCCACAGCTAGGGTTATACAGGCCCTAGTGGTCATTAGCCTAGCATACCTTTGAACCTATAGTATCACTCCAAGACTTCCTTTTAAATCCCTGAAGTATCTGAAGCCCTTACTCTCCCATTTATCTCTAAAAATACTAACAAAGATAAAACATGCTTCTTCCAGGGGACCCAGCAACATACCCAGTTGCTTAATTAATGGTGTTAAACATGCTCTTGCTGACACATTCCTCAGCCTCTTTAACTTAAGTTTAGCTACGGATTTTGTCCCTGATGAGTGGCTCAGTACAGTGGTGATGCCCCTCCATAAGTGTGGCTTTACAACCCACCTGAGTAATTGCAGACCTATCAACTTTATAATCTTATCTGCAAGGTTCATAGACTGTGATATTGATAGTCCTGTTAGACTTGACCCCAATAGTTTGTTTTTGTAAGAGGTAGATCCTGTCTATTGTATCTGGTAAACTTTTTCATAAAGATTAAAGAGCCTTTAGATGGTGGGCATGCAGTACATGTGGTTAATTTGACCTGGCCAAGGCGTTCAACACTGTTCACTGTGCTGGAATCATATGAAAGCTAAACGCTTTAAAAAGTGACCCATAAGTGGTAAGATGGATAGCAATCTGGCTGAAAGACAGCCTACATTGTGTGACTTGTAGGTACCTCATCAGAAAGTATGAAACTGACCAGTGGTAGTCCCTTGGGGCTTGATGTTGGGACCTCTCATTTTTGGCATTTACTTTTTAGATGTCCAAGCAGAGAGCCAAGACCTCTGGCTAACAAAGTTTGTAGACAACTGCAATCTATGGTTTGTTTTTGTCAACCAATCACACCTAAACCCTCCAGAATGAACTCTCCATACTAAACTCTTGGTGCACTAAAAGTGTGCTCAACTTAAATGCTAAAAAAGTGCAGTGCCATCTCTTTTCACGGACACCTCCCCTCATTATACTGTGTAGACCACATACCACTACAAAATGAAAACTTAGTCAGGGATATATCTACACGTGTTGGAAGCTCCTTTTCTTTTGACTATTATATGACAAAATTTGTTAGGAAATCCTTTTATTTAGCCAGCTAATTTCTAAAGGAATATTAGGAAGGTCTAAAGAGGTAATGACTCCCTTAAACTCTACATTGATCAGGACATTTATCAAGTACAACACCCCCTTTGGAATAAATCTCACTAAACACATCAAACAATTAGAAAGACCCCCAAAGGTTTCTATTCAAAAAGATCACAGCCCTAAAGTCCCTGAGCTACCAAATGGGGTGGAAGCTTTATACATTTATTCAGTGCCATACATACGTTTGAGGGGAAATTAATGTCTCCTTTTCCACAGCACTAGAGACATGATTGTCTTGGACCTCCTGTTTCTCCACAAGGTCAGTATCTCCACCAATACAAAAAATGGGATTTAAATCTTCACCAAAATATAAATAAACCAATGTGGAGGGACAGGGTTACAACTTAAACTTCCAGATGCCCTTCCTTAGATTACTTTGTTCTCATACTTATGGGGTTATCCTGCCAAGGGTTAACTGATGTCTGGCTGGTATACTAAAGCCAAAATCCCTCATGATATGCTATATGTCTGGCATGTAATCTAAGCCTGCAGGCATATGATCTCCAGACTACCTTGCCACCAATCTGAATGCAGAAGCTTTGCTAACATCATTCTGAGTATCGCCACTACCACTGCCAAGGTTTGGTCAGATAAGTGGCCCCTTGGTCGACCTTCTTTTTTCTACCCTTTTTCTTAAAAATGTGATCATGTCAGCTAGGAGAGGGAAGTGGACTGTGGAAGGCAGATCCCTTACAAGAATCTCCTTGTCACCCTCTTGGATGCCTCTGCTTCCACATATACTAACTCAGACTCACAGCCACCAGCACCTAAGAATCCAGACAGGTTTTACAAGGTCTCTAAAGAGATGAAATTCCTGTACAAACACCTATAGCAGACTCCACACCTTTGTCTCTTTCTCTGTACAGATAACATGTCCAAGTTCATCCCTGCTTCCAGTGTGCTTGCCATTTGGTACAGACAGTAGGGGCATGGGCAGGTGTGATAAAAAATGTTTATACGTCTGTACTGTGGCATTTAGGGCCCTAAAGTACGAAACACAAATTACTAAGTTTTTATTAACCATTCTGGGAAACATAAATAAGACTTTGGCTGAGCTTGAGGATTTTGAACTTAAATCCTAGGTTATGGCAATGCTCAACAATGCCACCCAAGTAGCCAGACACTCTATTAAATGCAGCTATGATGCTACACAGGCTTCCCCTAGGGCTGTGACCACCAGATTGGCCATTTGTGGCTTTATATTTCTTCACCTACAGTCCTTCCTGAAGATGTCAAGGCCAGGCTCTTGGTCTCCCCTCTTCTAAGGGACCTCTTGTTTGGTTCTTGTGTTACTGAACTTTTCCAAATCCTGCAAGAAAAAGGCATAGTTACTCAGGATTTCAAGCAGCTTTTTCTCACTTCACTCCCTAGATACCAAAGGAACTATCCACTCCAAACCTACTACATTTGTCTGTAGGGAACAAAAACTCAACAAAAGGGTAAAAAACAAACAAAGAAAAGATATCAGGACAAATCACAGAGACATTCCAAGCATGTAAAAGTCTCTTTTTCAGAAAAAAATGGTACTGACTAATTTTTGCCTCCTCTCTTCCACCTTCGTCCACAGATCCCTCTGTTCCAAAGATTCAACATGCCCTCTCTAGAAGAGAAATGCATTACTACAGAGAAATCATGCAAAACGGTTAGAAAGCGTCTTGGGTAGAGTTTCCTTCTCTGAATGGAGATTCCCCCCCCTGCAAATCAATCTCATCCCTTCTTTGGTTCAAGACCTTATCTCATAGTGAACTATAGGACCAGTTGCTCTTTGGGGCCAGGGAAAATGTTTTTTACTCAAGACTGTGTCTGGTACACAAGAAAGAGGGAACATGGAGGCCCATTTTGGATTTGTCATACCTCAACACCTTTTTAGAAGTTCCATCTTTCAAGATAATCTCTTTGCAGACTGTACTTCCCTTAATCCTTCCTCAGGCTTTCCTAGTCACCCTAGATCGGAAGGCCGCATATCTACACATCCCTATACATCCTGCCTACAGGACATTTCTCAGCTTTTCATTTTCTTTTTCACACTTTCTGTTCTCTGCTTTCATCTTTTCATTGCCTACGGTTCTCAGAGTCTTCATCAAGTTTCTACCTATGGTTGTTACCTTTTACAGCATCAAGGGAATTCAAATTTTCCTTTACCTGCATAAATTTCTCATTTAAGCTTCATCCAAGAAAATCCTATGATTATATTTCAAATTTACCATGTCTTTTCTGGGAAGATTAGAATTTACCCTCATGCTCAGGAAGTCTTCCCTGAAAATGTCCCAAGATATAATATTCCTAGGTTGCAGACTGAACACCCTGTCAATGACAGCCTTCCTTCCTCAGGAGTTCTTTCTATGACCAGTTGCTTCCAGACCCTGGTCCCCCTACCTATCACCTCAGAAGGAGAGGTTTCAAGACACATAGGGTACATGGCAGCCACAATTCTGATGGCTCCTTAAGCCAGATTACACATGAGGAAGATCAAGTGATCCTTGAAGTCCCTTTGGTCTCAACACTGTTATGCTCTGAACTTCCAGATTCCTCTATTGCCCTTTCTGAAGAAGGAGCGCAATGTTGGATGCCTCTGATTTGGCTCAGTACAGGAGTTCCCTTTCTCCCATGCACACCCATCCAGGACCTCCATACAGACTCATCCAACCTGGCTTGGGGTGTATGGGCTGGCTTCACAAAAGTTCTGAGAGATGAAGGAACATATCAATGTAAAGGAGATGAAAGCCCTTTTCCAAACCATATAGGTTATGTCTCAACTTTGGCGTCCAGGGTCCCTGAAGGTATTCACAGACAACGCTTCTGTCATGTGATACATCAACAAATGGTGAGCACCATGTCCTACCAGCTGTGCAGGCTAGCTGAGATAGCACAGGACATAGCCAGAAATGAAACTTGTACCTACAGACAGTTTATATACCTTTGGAAAGCAATGTCCTTGTGGACACTTTCAGAAGTTCCTGAGAAGACCCTCACAAATGGATGTTACACATAGAAGTCTTTCTGGACATTGTTCATAAGTGGGGTCACACCTCAGATAGATCTTTTTACCTTCAACCAGAACAACCAACTTAGACTGTTCTGCTTCACGACCCGTTTTCACTAGGCTTGGATGACAGATGCCATGTCTTTCAAATGGGAGCAGGGGAGAAGTTCCTTTACACTCTCCCCTTTCCTCTGATCCCAAAGTTTGTCCTGAAGATCCAGTAGGACAATCCCAAAATTTTACTAGTGACTCCCTTTTGGTCCAGCAGTATCAGTTTCTCCTTCTACTTCATCTGGCCAGAGGCAATCATTTCTTGTTACCCCACAAAATGGACTTACTAGCACAAAGCAAGTGCTTTCTGATTATCTTCAACCTGCAGGCTCTCAGCCTAATTTTCTGGGTGATAAAATTTGAATTTCCTTCAGACACCAATTTTCTGAGGACATGCCTCAAGACCAGAGAAAACCTACCACTAGAAAATCATAAATCTCCTAGTGGAAAAATGTTCAACATGATGTCACGAAAGAATGAGGACCCTTACTGGGTGTGTATACTTACTATCTTGTCATACATGTGTGAGCTACTCAAAAAAGTAGTCTGGCCTATTCTTCCCTCAAGACCCACTTGTCTACCATTTCTGCTTGGCTGCCTTTAATTTCACTTAAGCTGTTTAGAATTGAGGTCAAACACTTTCTAAAAGCCATCCTTCACATGAATACAACAAGGAATTCTATACCACCTCCCTGGGATCTGAATTTTGTTCTGACCCCCCCCCCCTTAAATCAGCAGCTTCAGTTTCACTAAAGTTCTGCATCTGAAAAATGGTCCTACTGGTCATTCTTACCTCTGCTAGAAAGATTTCTGAGCTACAAGCACTGATGACAACCCCACCATACCTTATCTTCCATATGATAAATACCCTTTGGTATATACAACTAACACAACTTGAAAGAACCAAGTGGTTCTTCATCAGAAAATCTTGCACATGAACCATTAATAAGAGCATCTAAATGTCCTGTGTTCCTTCTCTGTCATCTACAGTCTCCTAAGTCACAGCCTATGTCTAGTCAACAGAACTCTAAATCACACAATCCTGCCTGATCTACTGCATATGCAGAAGACTAACACAAAACAAATGCAAGGTTGCAGGACCTACATTAATACTGCAACATAAACAGGACTTCCTGGCATAGCAAATGAGACTAATTCCCCATTTCTGTAAAGCAAAGCATTTCTATCACCATCTTCAACTGTAGCTCGGACAAATGGAAAACAGTTGCATATTAACCCCAAGCCTTGCCCTCCTCACCCCTTATGAACAGTGGGAGTAACTAGTTTGGTGTACCAGTGATACTTCAGTGGCTAGGATTCAAAAAAGTTAACAGATCTGTTACCCAGCAGCAATCTGTTAACCTATGTGATTCAATACACCATAAGCTTGTTTAATTTGAGACATATATTTACAAAGGAGGGTGATTATGTCATTACATAAAGTTAGGAATAGAGCGTTTCTGAGGACAGAGATTTGGATGTAATGATCTACAGATAAGAAACAGAAAATTTACCCCTGGACTGCCCCCTGTACTATTAATGGACAGAGGGAACCCTAAAATGCTTTATTCCAAGCAGAGGTTCCCTCAAATTACCTATGGTATGATCCCAGTTATTCTCATTAGGGGTAATATATAACTATCCACCATGGGGTGGGTAAGACCGATCTCTAACCAAATAGGATAGGTTAGTTTGAGCACTAAAAGGGAAAATGGCTGGGCTTAATATGTCCCGCAAGGGCAACTAGCCTAGTACTTACCTATGAAGCTATATGGAAAGAATTTCCTTAACTCATTATATCCCAGTGACACCTCCAGCCGCATCTGCAGTTATCGCCTACTGACACCTCTAGGCGTCAAATACTGCTTGTTCATATTTGCACCAATAATTCCAAAATCATGCTATGTACAAGGTTTTAAAAGATTTCATCTTAAAGCTTAGTCAGTGGCAAACTCAACTGTGTTAATATTTGGCCGCTGTCTAATGCAGGTAAAGAGATATTAACTGTTGTTTTTATCTTATTACTTTATATAGATAACAATTTTCACATTTTTAAGTAGCTAAACAAACAAGTAACACAGACAGAACTCCTTAGCCTCATATGAAAGTGCTCAGCTAGAAGAATAAAATGCTGCTGACAGTATGTCTGTAACTTAAGTGCTTTCTGAGATATTGTAAGTTATTTACAAAATATTACAAATGTAATAGTTACTGTATTTACTGCTGTGTCTTTCGGCTTTTCTCGGTTAGGGGTCGCCACAGCGGAACTCCGGCCCACTAATGATTGGCAGATTTTTACGTGCCAAGTTGCCGGCCCTGACGCACAACCTTCAACAAAGGTACACCCATTCACGTATGTCTCCACAAGACACTCTAGCTGAGAATCGAACAGGACAACGTCTTACTGTGAGGCGACAATGCTACCCCAGCACCACCACCACAGTTTACTGTGTTTACTGTGACTTATAAAATTCAGTGTAAGACCTAGAACATAAAGAATACTACCACTATAAAAACAGTTTGTGCTGATGGGTTTGCCATTTATACTTCTTTAATAACTCATATGGTTCCAGAGATATGAACGTTTGTTTGAAATATGAGGGCATAATTTGATTCTGTCAAAAGGTGTAGGCTCTGCCCATTGGAAGTTACAGTACAAACTTCCTGAGCTCCATTGGAGTGAATAAGTTAATGGATGACCCAAAGTGGTAAATGAGCTGTCATTGACTCAACTGATTCATTTACCTACCTTTTTCCCTAACCCACAAAATAGAGGTGAGAGACTCCTCCACTTTCTGGATGTACACAGGCAGCTTAGATTCTAACTAGACAAAACAGAACAATTCAGAAAGACTTTCCAATTCTGTGTTTCCTTTCAGGAGAGTCAGTTGGGAAACCCTGTTTTCAAACAAACTATCTACAGTTAGATTTTCAAATCCATCTCCTTCTGTTACACCTTTCACTTTAAGACCCTGGTATCTAGACTGAAGGGTTACTCCAGTAGAGCAGCCTCCTCTTTTAGTCCCTTCTTTAAAGATATTGATCTTCATGTATCCTTGAGGCTGCCATCCAGACTTCAGAGCACACTTTCACTACACATGAGATGCATTTTCCAGAACTAGGACCACCTTCGCTACATCTGTTCTTTTAGGACTGGTAGATAGCATTCCTATCTCCAATCTTACCACTATCAATTTTGGTTTGCGTAGTGAATCACCCACAAGCACTGTAGTGCTGCCACAGTGATCTAAGAAAGGACATAATAAAGTTGTGTAAGAACTTACCATAAACTTATATGTCCTCCTGATCACTGTTGCAGTATTTTTCCCTTTTTCCCACTTTTCCCCATCTTTTTGATATTTCTATATTATGTTGACTGAGGTGGGCAGTTCCCCCCCTTCAGGCTGATATTTTTTTTCTTACTTAGTAGTATCAGGTGTCCTCCAGGTTCCTGTTGGGGCCAGAAGGTCTAAGGATGCCACGCCCATATGTCTGGTTATGTACCCCCTTGCCCAAAAGATTAGGTCACGCACTGAACATACTGTGCATCATGATGTTTTTTTTTTTTTGCTGTGGAACACTGGACAGATGTCAAGTTACCCTAGGCAGGATAAACCCACAAGTATTGGAATACTGCAAACATGATCAATAGTACACGTGCTGTTATGGTACGTTCTTACAATTGTACTACCTCTGGAGTAAACTTCTCCTGCATGTTAAGTAGTGCAACTGACTATCTTCCTTTAAACATAAACTAGATGACTGGATGAGTATTGACAAATTGACTCCAGGACTGACTGGTACAGCCCTCCTGGAGAAAGGAGTCTGGAACTTAGACCCAGGTTCATGAGTTGCTTATGTGTGTTTGTGTGTGTGTGTGTGTGTGTGTGTGTGTGTGTGTGTGTGTGTGTGTGTGTGTGTGTGTGTGTGTGTGTGTGTGTGTGTGTGTGTGTGTTTGTTCGTGTGTAGTATGTTCTTCTCCTTTATCGTTATAGCTTGATATTGCTTTTCAATTAAGACTGTGTTCATACTGTATGCCCATATTCTTTTTACCCAATGCCATCAAGAATTATGGATCTGCTGCCATATTTGGAATTCTATAAGAAGCAGTTCACCCAAAACTGAAAAGCTGTAGATGTCGCACTCTGGACCCTCTTAGATGTGTCCTGTGGTTAAATTCTACCTCTTCTCCATTAACTAGCATCATTTTTTTTCTAACATCTGTGCTTAATGTATACCTGCCCAGTCCTAAAGCATGCCGTGGTGCCACTCTGTTACTATTTCATGATGTGCAGTCCCTGACCTTTACAGTTCTTTTCTGCTATTCCTGTGGAGGACCACAACATCAAGCACAGCCAGAAGTGCAAGCATTTGACCCTTCCACTTCACTGTAGCCAAAGCCAAAATCCTAGCTTGTCTTGCCACCAAAAGTATGGCTGTGGTTCAGAGCTTGTCATTCAGAGATCAGTGGGATAGTCTTCTATGCAATCCCACTATATTACTGGAGGAGAAGCCATGATTTGAATGTAGACCTGAGTGAAATCGTCCTCAATATAATTCCACAAGTAAAATGCCCTTCCAGTTCGTGCACATTGTGAGGCTCATGCTTTATAAGGGTAAGCTGCTATTTGTGCCAGTCCTTAGTCACAATGAAAAGTTATGAGCCCAGAAATGTGGATACATAACTTGTATCCTGGAGTTGTCTACTTTTGGGTGCTATCTGGTTAATCAGCTGGCACTCAAAGCTAAGCTGTGTGGACAGAGGGAGAGGTTTCTGAAGTCACTGACTATGCCTTAGGGATATTGTGGACTGAGTCTTCCCCCTCTGGTCTTTTGGTCCTGGTAGAGAATGCTATGGGTCATCCAGCACTAGGGATCATAATTCACGGTGAAGACATCCTCATACCTCTCAACCTCTCAAAGCAAGAAATCTGGACAAAGCCATAAATAAAAGTGGGACAGAGGCTTAAAATACGGACAGTTTTTAAATATTGCTCATACAAACTTACAAAATAACAGGTATTGCATTAACATGAATTTTCTGAAGGATATGAAGTCTGAAACGCAAATACCTATCATTATTTTCTAACTTCAGTCTTTAATGATTTACCATATATTTGCCAGAAAACTACAATTTTATGAAAAATAAAAAAAATATGAGGCCAAAATCTGGACATTCTGTGACAATCTGTACAGTTGAGAGGTATGGACATCCTGCAGGTGAGATCACACATTTAGGGAATATTACATGATGCCACTGTTGTGCTTAGTACAGATTTCTCTTCCTTACACGTTTTATGTGGCATGCATGTACTTACTTGCTTGCCTCATTTCACTTGGGGCCAAGCCTGAGTTATTACTATGGTACTTGTGTATGACATCATGCATGACTTCACACTCACAGATGAGGTGAGTTATATCATGCAACTGCCTCTCACACTTACATGAGTTGGCTGAAGACCTGAAGACCACTGTTTCATACACAGATGAGGACATTGGGCCTTCCTCTCTTCTCTAACTCTCCCAAAATGATCCTTGAATTAATGTGACCTTGAAACTTTCGAGGTCCTATATGGACTGGAGTTAGGCACCTCCCTAGAAATATTTAAATATGTCTCTTCAGCCACTTTTACTGGAAAGGCTCACCCAGACTCTGCTATAGTTTGCTGTGAGGGAAATGTTAGTTTGCTGTTTATTTGTTGTATTTTGTATTACTTTATTGCCTTTTTCTATTTTGTATACTGTGATTTGTTTTCTTTACACCATGTTTTACTTATATTCTGCTTTTAACTGCATATTAAAACTTGAAAAGAGACCACAGCTTTGTCTCTTGTGAGTCAGACAGAAATTTTCCCACTCTCCCACCCAGTTACTGTTGTGTTCTTAAACATCACTGTCTTTTTAGTTGCCTGCACCTTATGTTAATTTGACCGTATATCTCATTTCCTCTCTGCTTTTATTAGCTGGTGTGAGTAAGCACAAAATTATCATTTTGTGAAATCATTCACCTTCAACTATTTACATTTATTGGCCATCCTACTGTAGTCCATAGTACCATAATACAAAAGTGACCACCCCCTTTCAATCTATCTTGCTGTTTTACAAATAGTGACTCTCCACTAAAACGTAACATTTTAGACAGGAAAACTTGTTACCTATTTTCACATCTAACTCCTCTAGTGCACACTGCAGTGTTTAGGATAAACAATTTTTTATCTTACATTTAAACATCTATTGCAAGACCACCAGTTATTGGACAGCCCGCATTCTGCCTCTCAATAGTCATTTTGGGATTAGTGCTTCTGTTTTCTCCTGGTGAGAGAAGGAGTGCAGTTACATTACTTCCTGGAGACTGCTGATCACCAGAAAGCTTAATAACTGTTTTATAGGTGACAGCTTGGAATGTGTGCTTATATTCTGATTCTGGTGAGAGCAGGAGCAGAATGCATTGATTCCTGACTCTTTCTGGTTGGAGAGTGAGTGTCTGTGTTTAACGTACCTGCTTGGCCTGGTTGCTATTCGAGGCATCTACCAGAAAAAGGCTACAAGCCTGCAGACCCTTGCATCTTCTGGCACAAGACTGTGGATCACCAAACAGGCCGTGGCCTGCTTCTCTTCTAGGGATTGGTGCTAAAAATTTACTTCTGGTGAGAGAAGAAGCACAGGAGTATCGTATCACAAAAGAGTGAAGCTGTGCTTAGACCAGCATTAGTAGTAGCCAGACAATAGCCATTCATGCGTCTCCCTTCCTTTCATCATTCTTGAAAAACAATTCTTTATTTTTCAGAAAGTACTGCTTGATTTCTTTCTAACTTTAGAATATCTGCCTAAATACTTCATCCTTAAATTTTCAGGGTCTATGTATTAGTTTCCCATCAAGTGTTTGGCAGTGCTCTGTACATACTCAGACACCTTGAATGACATTTTTCCTGTAAAAGGAATATATAACAAAACAGCTCCAGTGCTTAGTAATAATGACCATACCTCCTGGCATGTCTAAAGGTCAGTTCCCTGTGCTTTCTCCTATTAACCTGGTGAACTTGGGCATTCTTACCTCCCAGCACTCAGACATGTGAGAGATCCACTTATATATCCAAAGGGGAAGCCATGCACTCTCAAGCCAAGACCGGAATGGCTGGTCAAGAGGAGAGGGTCAACGCCTGCACCACACAACATGCAACACATAGCCCTCCAGAACACCCACCATCACAGCTCTCACATAAAAACACAAACCACACACCTGCCTTCGTGGAGGCTCTCAGTAGAAATCTACCCAAACAGCAGAGAACTCCAAGACAGAAATGCACTTGACCACCACAACACAGTACAAACCACAGGAAACATAGCTCATCTACATGGTATAGACCACAACATGGACCGAAGCTCCATAAGTGGTGGTGTCTCCATATTCATAAAGGATATGCACAACTCCAGACTAGTAGCCCAGCATAACACATCTGAAATACTTCAGGTACAACTAACATTGGGTAAGACGTTGATTCAGGTCATAGCCTGCAATAAGTCCCAAACCATGTTGCAAGAGTTTCATTCCACGTTCCTAAGCACCCTGGAAACTATTAGGATCCAATCCAACACTCTCATACTAGGTGACTTCAACTACTTCCCCATCAACTGGGAAAACTACTCATGCACCGGTACACTGGCCCAACACTTCCTGGAATTCATCAATTCCAATGCCCTGGACCAGCTCATTCTTACCCCAACTAGAGGAAGCAACATCCTTGACCTGGTTATTACTAACATGGGCAACCATTGCTATACACCAGTAGTCAATTCTTCCCTGGTTACATCCAACCACAAACTAACCACCATGGAAATTCACATCTCACCTACACCTCCACAAAGGTAACCACTATGAAAAATTTCTCCAAATCTGACTTTGGGCTCCTAAAACAGAGGTGGCTAACTTCATGGCACCCTTGTCAATGGAAAATAGATGCATGACTGCCGAATCATACACCAATGCACTGTACATAAATGCATGGAACTAGCCATGCCCAACAGAACCAAGATACTCTCCTCCAAAAAAAAGGAAGCCAATCTGGTGGTCCCCTGCAATTAATAAACTCTGCAACAGAGGAAGAAACTGTTGCAGAAAAAAGTAAAGTCCCAAGACTGTAAAAACTCCCTTATTAGCCTCAACAAAAAGTTGAGATCCCTCATCAAAACCTCTAAAGCCAGCTATGAAGGCAGAATTGCGACAGACACTAGAAACAACCACAAAGCCTTCTATAGTTATATCAAGAATCTCCACAGCAATGCCCAGGTTTGCTTTGAGTTACTGCACAATGGTACCTCCTATACCGAGCTAACAGATATTGCCAACATACTGGCCAACAAATTCAATACCAACTTTACCCCTCTCTCCCTCCAAAGGACCAATCACAATACTGGAGGAATGCCATGCACCCAGCATTACTGCAGCACAGGTTAAAGATGCATTGTCCAAGGCCAAGAATACAGCTTCCATAGAACCTGACAATATCCCTGGATGTATTCTACATGAACTACAAAGTGAACTGGCACTGCATCTGTGTGCCCTGTTCAATCACAGTCTCACCTCAGGCTTTGTCCCTACCAAATGGTGCACTGCTACAGTCATCCCTCTCTATAAAGGAGGAGCAACTACAGACCCTGGGAATTATTGCCCCATTAGCCTGATGAGTCTGATATGTAAGGCTATAAAGTACATCATCATGGACCTAATTAACAAGGATATAGGGAATCTCCAAACTCTAAATCTCACACAATTTAGTTTTGTGAAAGGTAGATCATGCCTGCTCAACCTGGTTGACTTCTTTGAATCAGTCACCAAAGCTGTGGATGAGGGCAAGGCAGTTCATACAGCCTACCTTGATCTGGCCAAGGCCTTTGATACCATTCCCTACTCTGGAATTATTGGTAAACTCACCAAACTAGGCATCAACCCCTATGTCACTACATGGGTTGAAAATTGGCTCACAGATAGAACCCACGGTGTGAAAGTAGCGGACTCCAAGTCAGACTGCTGACCAGTCACAAGTGGAGTCCCACAGGGATTGGTCCTGAGTCTTCTCCTGTCTGGCATCTACTTCTCAGAAGTTCAGGCCAACACAGAGGGACTCTTGCTGACCAAGTTCACAAATGACTGCAAGCTAGTAGCCATTATTAACTCCCCAAGTGATGTAGATATCCAACAAAAAGGCCTTATTGAGACCAATGACTGGTGTTGAAATCATGGCCTTAAGCTTAATGCCAAACAATGCATCTTCATCCCCTTTGGGAAAAACTCAGTTTCCACTAATTACCACATCGATGGGAGCCCACTGAACACTGAAGGCATTATAAGAGATCTGGGAACATAGGTTGCCAGCAACTTCTCCTTTGATTACCACATTGCCACTGTGGTCAGAAAGTCCTTCTATGTGGCACATCTCATTACCAAGGGTTTTGTATCCAGGAAGAAAGAGATCATCATCTCTCTCTACTCTTCCCTCATTAGGCCAATCATAGAGTATAATGCCCCATTTGGCATGTACCTCACTAGACACATGCAATAACTGGAAAGGCCACAAAAGTACCTTATGAAGATGATACTAGGCCTTAAACACATGTCCTACATGGACAGACTCAAAAAACTCCAGCTATTCTCTGTCTCATATCATCTACTAAGAGGCGATCTTTGCTTGACTTACAAAGCCATGTCTGACCCAGCTCTGATAGAAATGCTACATCTAAATAAACCCCAATCCCTCTGCACCACACACTCTAGAGACCTCAACCTCATTACCACAATAAACAGAACATGCTGGAGGGACAGGTTCATAACCCGGAGACTGCACATGCTCTGGTATAGACTTCCATACATGTCAAGCAGAGCACCTCACTGGCCTTCTCAAAAGAAATCTTGATGAGTGGATGCGAAATAGAAAGTTCATCCCGGGGCTAACTCCAGTGGCTCTGCTTGATAGAGGCACTGGGAACTAACGTCAGGTGGCATGATGTCAGGGCAGTTATATGGGCTAGGCTTGTAAAGGTTCCAGGGCCATTCATCTAGTACACACCTATGAACCTATGGAAAACAGTAGATCACTGAGTCATACACCTTTGAAGCCAGTTATCAAGGATACTGTCCATGCATTCTGGAAACACCCTAATTCTTCCCTTGCAATCCCTAAAAATGTCAACAGCCTTTACAATCCCTCAATTAAGTGGTTACAGTCTTTGGAAAAGCATCCTCAAACTTATGTCTGTCCTGTATACTCACTCCATCATACCTTGCAGACACCACTGCATACAGATGGCAGTCAGAAACCAAGGCTTTGGAGAGTTGTGATAACACAGTGTACCACTTTGTGACTTTGCAACTTAGACCCTTAGCTATTCATTCCCGCTATAGAAATTCAGGTCTTGTTATAAAATCATGATACAGTAGAACTGTCAGATCTAAGAAATAAAAGCAGTCTCCCACAAGGAAAGTGACCAATAAAGGTAAAAAAATAATAAGAATAATCAAAAATAGAAACCTCGGTCACTCATGGCAGGTAAATAAAATGTATATTTATTGTTAAAAGGACCAAAAGTAAGCACTTTCACAGTTCAGCATAACCGCTTCATCAGACTTCAGTTCTAACAGAAAGCATACCCTTTATATATAGCACAATCAAGCTAGCATGATTAAAACAATAAAAGCAATTAAGAATAAAAGCCACAGAGACCTCCAGTGTACATATATACACAATTATGTCTGTGGGAATCCACACATCAGAATCCTAATGTTTCAAACATCTAGATTTTAGAAAAGGTTTTAATGAAAATTTACTACTTAGACCAGGGGTCTTATCAACCTGTAAACGTATAATCCATTTTTGTTCAATTTCTTCAGTTTTATTACAAAAATCTCCACCTCTGTTATTTAAACCTATATGCTCAATGACAAAAAAATGGAACTCATGGTCTAACCCTTCTCTCAAAACATGCTGTGCAAGTGCACTAGTTTCTTTGCTGTTATGCACGTCCCTGTGATGTTCAAGGATTCTATCCTTCAACATTCAGTTAGTTTTTGCTATATAGAATGCAAAACAAACTTTGCAGAAACAAAAATAAACCACGTTCCCAGTTCTGCAATCAGCATAATATTTAAAATCAATCTTAAACTTCATCTAGAGGGATGTTCAAAGTGATTACCTGTATAAATATGCGTACATGCAGAGCAGTTTCTACATGGATAAGTTCCTGTCCTATTGAATAACATTACAGTACATTTATTAGATTTGTAGCATAGTTGTTTCTTTAAAGAGCAATTATTCTTAAAGGAAAAAAAGGGGGGTATCATGAATTACATCCTTTAATTCCTCTACAGCATGCAGAGCATTCCAGTTCTTTTTAATCACTTCTCTGTCAGATCTCCCTGATTCCAGGCTCAAGAAGAATCTGATTCTCCAGTCATGACTTTATTAGTTTGTTAGCTGGTAAGTAACCTAGTCCGAGGATTGTTTTCAGCAGTGACCTAGGCTGTTTGGCAGAAACAGTAATGGTTATATTCTTACAACAGTGGTAACAATATTTTGTGTAGCAAAGATATTGTAAGCTATTCTTAAAGTATGCAGCCTACTCTAATTTTGATTGCGCTAACAGAGTTGCTAGTGCTCCCTGCAGGGGGTGACTTCACTGAAGCTATCCTCCCACAAGATGGAACTTATGAACTACAGTTTAGATGCACTTTTTAAGGGGGATGTGCTGTTTGGTCAGGCATGTTATTTTTGGTAGATTGTCTTCTCTAGGAAAAGTAGGTCCTCTGCACTGTGTAGGGCTGTCTCTGGGGCTATGGATCTTTGTAACATTTCTGTGTTTTGTGTAGAATTAAGCAAAAACTGGTAAGCACTATTCCAGTTAAGAGATATTTTGCAAGACTATAGCTGTTGTGGCCAAGCCTGTTGCATGATTTCTTCTGTGAGTATCGAGAAATTTAGGTACGAGTCAAAGGTTATTTTGTTTTGTTACATTAGGAGGGGGTGTTCCTTGTGGGTCAGATCTGCACAGTGTGGAATTTGTTTTAAGCTTTTGTGGTATATTTGACAATGCTGTTGTTGCCTTTCTGCAATATGTTATTAAATCAATTTTAGGCAGGAACACTTCAATATATATGTGGATGGTGGCAGACCCACATTTTATTTGCTGTATTTACATCTCAATATAGGCAGATATGCCATTTTAAATATGAAGAGGAGTAGTGAGAAGGGAAGGATATAAAAAAGACAAACTGAGATAGGATGACAGGAACACTGGCCCAAAGAAAGTTTATGCATTCAGCAAAAATGATGGCCAGTAGGAGCAGATGGCATGATTATTAGAAAAAGAAAAAAATATTTTACCTAAATGGGAAGAGCATTAAAAGGTTTAGTATGAATTGAGCAAAAAGCATGACGACTTTTGCTTTCAACACTACTTGTTCTTTGGTACCTGGTGGGCATTTATTTGCCTACAAACACATACCTGGGAATAGATTTAAGTGCCTAGCATAAGCTGTATGACTCATGGTAAAAAGGCCCTTCTCCCACAATGTGCCATTTTATCATTCAGGAATGTGTTATCAGAGAAGAGGTAAGGCTTCATTACAGGTAAATTTGCATGTTTCTGAATCACATTTACTACCACAATGCGCAGATCATTGTTGATCTGCATATCATTGGTAATAAACTGATGCTCATGTAGGCAGTGGCAGTCCCCTCCCACTCACTTTACCACAGACAGAACACTTACAAGAAAAACACACAGACTCACAAACACACACCCACACACACCCACACACACACACACACACACACACACACACACACACACACACACACACACACACACACACACACACACACACACACACACACACACACACACACACACACACACACACATACACACACTTACACAAACACACACAAACACACATACACACATGCACGCACGTGTACAAAACACACAACACAGTTCTTGTACCTCACACTAACCTGTCTGCCCTCACTTTTGTTCCCCATCTCTGTAATAGTTGAAGTGCCTTCACAGTCTGTATCTATTATGCTCCGATGGCCCATGTATATCCTCCCAGCCCTGATCCCTGTACTACTGCTGGTGCTCTTATGGCACTTGAATTGTAACCCATTGTGGTCTATTGTACCCCCACCCTCAGTTCTCATACTGCTGTTCATAGGATTATAGAAGTTACTAGGCTAATTTCCCAAGGGGTCTTGCAAACCTAGCTAAATTTACCCTTGTTACCATAATCAGCACCTATTGCCCCTGTTCAACAGGGACACAGGTTGAACTCCCAGGGTCAGTTTATGGTTACCCATCCAATCTTCCAGATATCATTTGAATTATGCCAGTATTACACTTCCACTTCCACTAATCCCTGGTGGTTAGTGATCCTTCCATCCCCATTTTGTTCCCTGTACCATTAAGGCACTGCATTCTTTAATTATCACTGTAGTGTATCCCCAATCCAGATTCCAATACTGCTATTTGTACTGTTAAAGCACTTCCATTTGAAAATATTCCCTCATGTCTAGTGGTTCACCCTCCCAGATCCCCATTTTGCTGTTGATGTCGTCATGGCACTGTTGATCTACTTGATCCTCCTTATCCCGATCCCAATACCACATTTGTGGTAGGCCATTGAACGTGGCCATGTTCAGTACTACAACCTGGTGGGGATGGTCATTCCACTCTACATGGCTGAGTAATTTCTTCTGTCACCAAGCATATATGGAGATGGCTTAAACATCAGGATCCAGTTGTGCTTTACATGGCTTTTCAGGGAGTATGACATCACAGTTGCTTTTTTGTAAGATTCGTTAACTATCTGACTCACCTTCTAAGAGTCATTAACTATCTTCTCCAGTAAGTGCTTTCATCCTTGAGGAGCAGACTCTACCAAAAGAAGAGCCATGTAAATGCCTTCCTGAGTGGTTCTGGGAAGGGAACAAATGCCTAATTAGCATAGACCTCTCCTCCCAGAATGATGCATCATTAGCATTCAGCATGGCTGCAGGGCCAGCCCTTCACAGTGCTACACATCTTCATGGTAGAGGACCATGCAACACTGTATTAAGGAGGTTGCTGAATTGGGGAAGGTAATGCAACATGTACTTGATATTGCATGTTGTTTGTTGACGTGTATTTGATAGGTTTGTGCAATATTTGAAATGCATTTAGCATTAAAAAGAAATTTGTCAGTAGTATGGCATTTTATTTTTATATTTATTGTTAGTTAATTGGGTTGGTAAGCTGGGCTGAAGATTCTTTTCAGTCATGACCCTAGATGTATGTCAAAAACTAAGAGTGTACAATACAGAAACACAAACTGTTTGCATACAAATTGTGCAAAAGAAATGGTGTACAGCATAGAAGTAAATATGGAGCGCAACATAATGAAAGTATAATTACCGTATTTTTTAAAAAGATTTGGTACTTGGTACATATATAACATAAATCCTTAAAATTAATTGTCATAATAAAATTGATAAGTGCAAAGGTAGATAGAAATGTTATTGTGAAAAGAGTGATAGACCTTTTTCACGAAGTGGAAAATGACGATGAAATAAAACAATTATAAATTTGGTTTTACATGCAATAACATTATAGACATAAGCTGTAGCATTCACGATATTTGATATGTAAATATATTTCTATCATCATACAATGTTTTCATCTGCAGCAGTTTTCCTCAGACTGCAGATATACAATATTTAAAACAATCATCTCTAGAATGTAATCTGCTAAAAGGTCAGGAATGGCAAGGAGGCTGTCTGGTTGAGAATTTCATGAAGCACAGATCTGGTACATTTTTGTGTGAGCATTAAGAAAAGAGTAGCTTAGTTTTAAGATTCTTTGGTTAAGTAGTCTGTCGATTATAACATAAACCATTAAACATGTCATGCTCTAAGTGTGCAGATATTCTGAATTTTTAAACTATTATGTGTCTTGTTGTTACTGTATTTACCAATATGTATGCCCTTGGCCTGTTGCCATTGCACCTCAACAAATGTGCCTGCATGCCAAATCAATAAATATACAAAAAATAATTTAAAGTTGGCATTACTGGTTAATATACTTGAACTAATTATGTGCTTTTTGAAGCCTTTCATCTAATTAATTTTTTAACACTGATTTTATTACTGTTGTCAATCTGAAGTGACATACCTTAAACAAGAGATACAACCACAGTGTAGAAATTATAGAACACAAGTATTCAGAATGTCTCCCATGATATATTTTGAAGATACTTCAGCTGAAGGATTATAGGAGTTTTAATTCTAATCTTCCTAGCATTTATCCATAATTATAATAACTTAAACATCATGATCCAGTTGTGCTTTGCATGGCTTTTCAGGGAGTGTGACATGATACAGCTTGCTGAAAGCTTTTAAGGAGCTGAGAAATGAAACACTTGCAAAGGAACCCTTATCAACATTTTTATTATTAGTCAGTTCAAAGAATGTAAGCTGAGTTGTGGAAGATAATCCTCCTTTGTGACACATCGTGGAGAAAAGTAACAGCTGCCTTCAGTTTAATTCAGCTGATGTGGTAACTCTATTATGACTTTCTTTAGAATGCGAACAATATCCATGTATAAAAGACTAGCTGTGTTCAGTTTTGTCTAGGATGGCGGAGTTAGGCAAGTCTTACACATTCATTTTTTAATACCTACTTTATCCTTTTCAGAATTTTGGGACTGCAGGAGTCCATCCCAGCAAATAGGATATGTAAAGTGCAGGGATACAATGTTGGACATCATCTCAGGCCAGCCAAAAAATGCGCACATGTATCATATATATATATATATATATATATATATATATAGAGAGAGAGAGAGAGAGATACAGATATCTATAGCTACCTATCGATCTATAGATAGATAGATAGATAAAGATATCTATCTGTATTTGTATATATGGATAGATTAATCTACATCTATCTAACTGGTTATCTAGAGCTATAGCTATCTATCTAGATATATGTGTGTGTGTGTGTGTGTGTGTGTGTGTGTGTGTGTGTGTGTGTGTGTGTGTGTGTGTGGGTGTGTGTATTAGTTCTATTTCAACTATCATATTGATTCAGTTAAAAAGAGAACAATTATATTTTGCTTATCATTTCTCGTACAACAGGAAAGTTAATTATAAAAATAATATTGCCGTTGGGGTTTATAATTTGTTTTATGTGGTTAAGAGGTCTCTCATTATTGCAGTGTGTAACATCTGGTAGATAATAAAAAAAGTACACTAACTGAAACAGTCCACAGAGGCTTTCTTTTAATTCAAATAAAATTCAGTTTGCAATTTGTAGTGCTACATTTTGCTGTCACATAGTAAAGTTACTTACAATTAGAAAATGGACAAAACTAGAAGTAATACTGATAGGGCATTAATGTACCAGAGCAGCTTGATAAAAAAAAATCTGTTGCTTCATTTCAGCACATAAATCCACTGTTGAAAATGGAAACTTCTTAGATACATTTAATGAAAATAGTAAAAAAAAGAAATACGGCAAATAACTGCAGCAACAACAGTTACAAACATGTTCAATTTCCTTCCTCTCAATCACAGCAGCTCTTTAAAGTAGTGACAATCTGGGGGAGAGGCTTATGCTAATTAGCCATGTGCTCACTCCAGAAATGTCTGCTCTTCACAATTTACTTTCTCAGCTGATTCTCTGAATTGCAAGGCTCAATAAATTTTCCTCTATGAAGGAAAAGCTGACCAACACAAAAACACAGCAATTACCCATTTACTCCCATGGGAGTAATCCAAAATGTTGGGGGAGTAACTGTGTGTATGTGTGTAGAAGTGATTGCGTGTGTCTACAAGGGCATGAATGAAGCTGCATGAATGTATGTGTGTGACTGTGTGCTTTGCTGAATGGTGATAATAAAAGGTTAGGTAGGGAATTAAGTGTCTACGTGTGTGTGTGTGTGTGTGTGTGTGTGTGTGTGTGTGTGTGTGTGTGTGTGTGTGTGTGTGTGTGTGGAAGTAGGTGTCTGTGTGGGAATGTCTGGGAGTGTGTGTGTATGTGTGTGCTTGTGTGTATCATACCTCTCAACTGTACAGATTTTTGCTCCATTTTTCATAAAAATGATTTTCTGGCAAATTAGTGGCAAATCATTAAAGAGTGAAGTTAGAAAATAATGACAGACATTTGAGTTTCAGACTTCATACCCTTCAGGAAATTAATGCTAATGCAAAACCTGTTATTCCATCAATTTTTTAAGTTTGTAAGAGCAATATTTAAAAATTGTCCCAATTTTTGGGCCTTTGTCCCACTTTTATTTATGGCTTTCTCCAGATTTCTTGCTCTGAGAGGTTGAGGTATGGTATGCGTGTGTGTGTGTGTCTGTGTGTGTGTGTGTGTGTGTGTGTGTGTGTGTGTGTGTGTGTGTGTGTGTGTGTGTGTGCGTGCGTGCGTGCGTGTGTGTGTGTGTGTGTGTGTGTCTGTGTGTGTGTGGTTACATGAATGGGTGAGTGTTTCCATGAGCATGATCAACTGTTGAGGTGCATGTTTCTTGATGAGTTGATGTGGGGGGGCTTATGTGTCAATGTCTGGAAGTGTGTTTATTTGTGTATGTGTGTGTGTGTGTGTGTGTATATATACATGTATCCCTCACTGTCTCCAAAGTCCACAAAAAGCTATGTACCCTCTATTGCTGTAAATGATACCTAACGTCCGAAGCTAGAATCGCCATAGCCAGAACCCATCTGTTATCAACTATACTATATGCATGTCCAGTATTAACAAACCTAAATAAAACTAACCTTAATAAACTCTCCACATGCTGTAACAAAATCACCAATTTGCTGCTAACACCAGATCACGCTATCCACTACTGCCAATCCCTAAACAAACTACACTGGTTATAATTCCCAAATCTACTACGATACCACCAATTCAACCTGGCACATTAAATCTTATACTATCCTGAAAAAACCCTGCCCTATCTGGCATCATAATCCTTCAATTCAAACTGGTAGTTGCGATTTACTAACAAAGCTCTAATAGAAAATATCCAGTGTAAAAATAACTCAGGAAAATCTCTCTTTACTAATGAAGTTGCTAAAATCTGGAATATCCTGCCTCCTGACCTCAGACTTCAAAAATGTGTAACCGCCTTCAAAGCCCAGTTAAAATCCTACCTATACACAACCACTTATGTATCTGCAAAGGTCCTTCTTGAACTCCCCATCCTTCTGAAAGAGGGCACCCTCTGTGATTTAGTCAAACACAATATATTGTATTACAACCTCTCTCTTTGTACATACTGTAAATATTGTTTGTATGCTTATACTATACTAAAATTCTGCATGTCTATAAAGTGAGAGAACACATGACTGTACTTCCCATACAAATTTAAAGTAGACGTATGAACTGTGTAATATTACCATGTTAACCTTCTACATTGGTACCTTGATTGTTATTATGTATATTGTTCATACTCTGTAACTTTTTCTGGAGCTTTTCTCCCCAGGACTCTGCTGAAAATGGACACTAGCTGTCCAGCTGGACCGTCCTGGTAAACAAGTGTTAAAATAAAATAAGAAAACAATCATTCGCATACAGACACAACTCCAAGACCCACACCCCCACTACATTAAATATACCAACTCCAAGATTGTATGACAGTGGGAAAAAAGAGAAATTTCCCTTCCCCAGTTTTCAATGAATCAAGTCATTAAAAAAATGTCAGTCAGTGATCCAGTGACAAACTGTGAATTCAATAAACAGAGCAATGAGCTCCCCTTTCAGTGAAGCAAACACGTGACAAAAGCAGCTGCACGTATATATCAGTCCATCTTTCATCTTTTCTATGGTCAGTTATGGGACCTTGCACAAAAATAGATCTGAAGCAAATTTCACAGACATACTGTTCTGAAGTGCAAGTCACCATGCTCAAATAGAACAAGATTTTTGTAAAGCATTAACTAGATAAACTCGCTGGACAGAAGTGTCCCTATTCATTGATGACATGGGAGTACTGTTTGCTTATGTGACTTATTCCGAGTCACACAGTAGGCAGATGGAGCCTGAAAGAATCAAACCATGGAGTACAGGAAGCAGCTTGTTCAAATTTCATAGCTTTAATATCGTGCACTAACTGCATGTTTCAAATAAAAGTGATTGTGTTTTACTGAAAATACATGGCTGTGATGCCTTTAAAACAATTTATATGTCTGGATCACTCATCTGAGCAGTTTTGGAGAGCAGCACAGCACCCTAACACCCTACACAAACATGAAGCTGCATCATAACACCCATCTACCCCTGACTTCACAGAGAAGGACATACAGATTTAGACAGGCACTCAGAAACACACACACACACACACACACGCACACACGTACACACGCACACACACACACACACACACACACACACACACACACACACACACACACACACACACACACCACTCTACTACTTACATGGATTAGCAACTTGATTATGGTAAAGTTTCTCTTATTCTCCCATTAAAATGCATAGTTTCATGCAGTTAAATTATGAGGTAAACTTAAACATTTCCTGCACTGGTATGCTTGGATTTTGCATAGTACAGAGATTTATGAGCTACTGAACTTTGCAAGAATCCTTGCAGAGCAGAATGTCTAACAGGCTTTTTAGCACAGACTATGCCTACAGAATTCCGTATTTACACGTGTCTCAAAAAACTCTTTTGAATTGTAACTACTCTACTGATCAGTGATCTGTTTATGAATCAGGACTCCTTTGCTTTGTATGCAAAGCCATTTGCACAGTTTTATCTACTATATATGAATGTCTTCAAATTCCATCATATATATTGTGCCACTCATAATACCTACTAGAAAGCCACCATGATTAGTACCTTTAAAGGAAAAAATATCTTCCTATAAAAGAAACCTTATCTTAATAACCAGTTAAATTCAATTGCCATATTGGTCAAAGAAAAAAAAAACTACCATCTTAAAGGAAAACTCCACCCTAGAACTAGAAAATCTTTTTTTTTTCTTTTTAACTCTGTTTTCTGACTTTTTAACACCTCAAAATAAGTCTAAGGGCTTTATTTGTAATGTTATCCTGTTTCCACAACATGGCTATCAATAGGGCTTGATGTATCAATGTGATCTTGTTCTTCCTCAACCTTCCTCTTTCCCATAATACTTTGTATGACTCATGCAAGACATAAGGAAGTAACTGTGAATTCTTTTTTTTTTTTCAGAATGTTTTTATTCATTTTATAACTCAATAACTTAACAGCATAGCAACAACAATAAAAAAAAAACTAAATACAATGTCCATAACAATTACAAAAGCAATATACGTAGGAGAACACTTAATATTTCTCTAACAGATTAGACAATTTTGTCCAAGCAATTAAATGAAGAGTTATGTTGTTAGTCTTTGCTTTTATATTCGCAATCTCGTTCTTACAAATGTATTTCACAAGATGAATAAACTCAACTTTAAAGACAGGAGTAGATTGGGATTTCCAATTTTTAGAAATGATTTTCCTTGCTATAGACTGGATAGACTGTAGTAAAATGTTTGTTTTTTAGGAATGACTTCAGGAACAGGAACATTGAAAAGGATAAGGGAGTCAGACATTATACAGTTGTCATTCCATAGAGCTTTGCAAAGATATCTAAAGAGGAAGCAACTGTGAATTATCATGCCAATGACATATAATTGGATTTGTGTGAGCCATTGTCATCTTCTATACCGTTTGTAAAAGTACTACTTCTTTTCTATCTCTAATCACTCTCATTTATGTTTGGCTCAGAGCTTGTTTTACACTATGCATAGCAGTTATCCAGCTGCAGGCAGAAAAGTAGCTAAATTACAGGCCTTTGTTCAGGGATTTCTTTTCTAGTCCAAGAGGAATTAATTCTGCAAGGGTCTGTCAGTGCAGTGACAGTTTTAACACCTCTGCAGTAGGGTGGGGCATGGACTGTCATGTTAATTTATAATGAAAGCAATTGGTCTGGGAGCATAATGAATCTAACACCTAATCTAGGATATTTTGAGTTATTGGTGTTTACAACATTCACTATATCTACAATCAAACACACACACACACACAACTTTATTAATTATATGAACAGAGATGTGAAATCTTATAAGAATCCAGCTATACATGCAACATTTCTCAAATTGGTAGTTTTGAGACATTTATCATAGGTGCTTTCAAGATGGTTAAATTACCTAGATATGAAAACATCTTAAATACTTTCATCTTGACATATATAACCATTCCAAACAGCTTAGGGCTACAACACTGACATATATTAAGTTTCAATTAATTGTTCAGCTTCTCTCTGTTAGCAGTCAGTAACTCCATTCACTCACTAATCATATTTTTCTTGCTTTGTTACAGAGACACCTGCACATGTAACATTTTACAACAGGCTGCAAGGAACATACTTTCATAATCTTTCAATAGAAAGCATTTCTAATATAATCCATCTCAGCTACAAATGATCAGGAGAAAATATAACTAATAATGCCTTACATCTCGTATAGAACTTCTCTAGTTGTTGACATGACAGCATGCACTATATCTATAATCACAAATAGCTAGTAACAGTGATGGAACGTATATAGATTTATGTCTCTAAATACAAATATAAACTTCTGAAATTGCTGCATTGACACATCCACTGTGTCTGCTTCCAGGTTAGTGAAATTGCCCAGGTGTGAAAACATCTTATATATTTCATCTCAGCATACAAGGTTATTCATAAAAGGCTTAACTATCCAATACTTATTGATAATTACTTTCAAACAGTCATTCAAACCTTATCATAGCACCATTACATTTGTTTACTTATCCATCACACTACACAAGGCTGTTTACAATGGAACACGTTTTTTTTTTTTTTTTTTTTTGCAGCTGGTTGCATGAAAATGCTTTTCAAACATAATAAACTTAGCTGGAAATTGTCAGGAGACAGTAGTTCCATAGAAAATAAACCTAGATTAATCAAAAAATGTTTCTAGGGTTATTAATACTTGTAGCAATATTTGTTTTGTATTTAACTTTCTTAATCTAATTAGGCTACAGTGTGGAATAAAACTCACACAGATACTTTAAAGTGATAGTGCATAAAACCCCTCAGAGCTATTTAATTTCAGGTGCCTTGAACAATTAGGCCAAAGATATGGTTTAAAAAAATAAAATAAAATAAATACATTTAAATATAAAAAACACCATTTAAACTGTGGTTATATTTTACCTATTGGTTTGTGTACAGTTTCCCAGAAAAAAAAGTCTGTCAGGCTTCTTACCATTCAATTTTCAAATGGTTGACACTATCAATTAATCCCTGGTTAGTGTACAATCATAGCCAAAATACTTAGTAATGTTATGCTGCAGCCAGTCCATAAACACTGATATAAAACCTGCCACATACTTTAATACAACCTGCCTGGCCCCTACTTACTAGCCAAGGAGCTCATAAATACTTTCTTAGTTAGGTGGTCGAACCTATTTATCTTCCCATTCCACTGAACGTGAAACATCATTAACGGTTAAATTCCATCTTTCCATCTCCTGTACAACATGTACTGTAATTTTCCACAAGCTGTCTATTTATATACAAAATATTGTATACGATATACAATATTTAAAACAATGATCTCTAGAATGTAATCTGGTAAAAGGTCAGGAATGGCAAGGAGGCTGTCTGGTTGAGAATTTCATGAAGCACAGATCTGGTACATTTTTGTGTGAGCATTAAGAAAAGAGTAGCTTAGTTTTAAGATTCTTTGGTTAAGTAGTCTGTCGTTTATAACATAAACCATTAAACATGTCATGCTCTAAGTGTGCAGATATTCTGAATTTTTAAACTATTATGTGTCTTGTTGTTACTGCATTTACCAATATGTATGCCCTTGGCCTGTGGCCATTGTACCTCAACAAATGTGCCTGCATGCCAAATCAATAAATATACAAAAAATAATTTAAAGTTGGCATTACTGGTTAATATACTTGAACTAATTATGTGCTTTTTGAAGCCTTTCATCTAATTAATTTTTTAACACTGATTTTATTACTGTTGTCAATCTGAAGTGACATACCTTAAACAAGAGATACAACCACAGTGTAGAAATTATAGAACACAAGTATTCAGAGTGTCTCCCATGATATATGTTGAAGATACTTCAGCTGAAGGATTATAGGAGTTTTTATTCTAATCTTCCTAGCATTTATCCATAATCATAATAACTTAAACATCATGATCCAGTTGTGCTTTGCATGGCTTTTCAGGGTGTGTGACATGATACAGCTTGCTGAAAGCTTTTAAGGAGCTGAGAAATGAAACACTTGCAAAGGAACCCTTATCAACATTTTTATTATTAGTCTGTTCAAAGAATGTAAGCTGAGTTGTGGAAGATAATCCTCCTTTGTGACACATCGTGGAGAAAAGTAACAGCTGCCTTCAGTTTAATTCAGCTGATGTGGTAACTCTATTATGACTTTCTTTAGAATGCGAACAATATCCATGTATAAAAGACTAGCTGTGTTCAGTTTTGTCTAGGATGGCGGAGTTAGGCAAGTCTTACACATTCATTTTTTAATACCTACTTTATCCTTTTCAGAATTTTGGGACTGCAGGAGTCCATCCCAGCAAATAGGATATGTAAAGTGCAGGGATACAATGATACAATGTTGGACATCATCTCAGGCCAGCCAAAACAAACACACATGTATTATATATATATATATATATATATATATATATATATATATATATATATATCTATGGGATCCAGACACATGCTCGACTAGCATATGTCTGAATCACAAAACATCGAACACACATACACGAAAGTGCTTAACATCGACAAGCGCTTCTGTGTTTGTGTGCCTGTCTTGTAGATCGGACTACAGTGCGGGTAAGGGAAAATTCCCTTTTCCCCACTGTAGTGCGATCTCAGAGTGAGAATAATAAAGTAGGGGGGTGTGGTGGGTGCAAGGGGGCAAAGCCCCTCTGTAGAAACGTATATATTTTTTTAACTACACATACACAGAAGCGCTTTTCGATGTTAAGCGCTTTCGTGTATGTGTGTTCAATGTTTTGTGATTCAGACATATGTTAGTCAAGCATGTGTCCTAGACCCATATATATATATATATATATATATATATATATATATATATATATATACAGATATCTATAGCTACCTATCGATCTATATATAAATAGATAAAGATATCTCTCCGTATCTATATGTATGGATAGATTAATCTACATCTATCTAGCTGGTTATCTATAGCTATAGCTATCTATCTAGATATATGTGTGTGTGTGTGTGTGTGTGTGTGTGTGTGTGTGTGTGTGTGTGTGTGTGTGTGTGTGTGTGTGTGTGTGTGTGTGTGTGTGTGCGTGTGTGTGTGTGTGTGTGTTAGGTCTATTTCAACTATCACATTGATTCAGTTAAAAAAAGAACAATTACATTTTGCTTATCATTTCTCGTACAACAGGAAAATTAATTATAAAAATAATATTGCCTTTGGGGTTTATAATTTGTTTTATGTTTAGAGGTCTCTCATTATTGCAGTGTGTAACATCTGGTAGATAATAAAAAAGTACACTAACTGAAACAGTCCACAGAAGCTTTCTTTTAATTCAAATAAAATTCAGTTTGCAATTTGTGGTGCTACATTTTGCTGTCACATAGTAAAGTTATTTACAATTAGAAAATGGACAAAACTAGAAGTAATACTGATAGGGCATTAATGTACCAGGGCAGCTTGATGAAAAAAATCTGTTGCTTCATTTCAGCACATAAATCCACTGTTGAAAATGGAAACTTCTTAGATACATTTAATGAAAACTGTAAAAAAAAGAAATACAGCAAATAACTGCAGCAACAACAGTTACAAACATGTTCAATTTCCTTCCTCTCAATCACAGCAGCTCTTTAAAGTAGTGACAGTCTGGGGGAGAGGCTTATGCTAGTTAGCCATGTGCTCACTCCAGAAATGTCTGCTCTTCAAAATTTGCTTTTTCAGCTGATTCTCTGAATTGCATGGCTGAGCAAATTTTCCTCTATGAAGGAAAAACTGACCAACACAAAAACACGGCAATCACCCATTTACTCCCATGGGAGTAATCGAAGATTTTGGGGGAGTTACTGTGTTTATGTGTCTACAAGGGCATAAATGTATGTGTGTGACTGTGTGCTTTGCTGAATGGTGATAATAAAAGGTTAGGTAGGGAATTAAGTGTCTACGTGTGTGTGTGTGTGTGTGTGTGTGTGTGTGTGTGTGTGTGTGTGTGTGTGTCCGTGTGGAAGTAGGTGTTTGTGTGGGAATGTCTGGGAGTGTGTGTGTGTGTGTGTGTGTGTGTGTGTGTGTGTGTGTGTGTGTGTGTGTGTGTGTGTGTGTGTGTGTATGTGTGTGTGTGTGTGTGTGTGTGTGTTCATACCTCTCAACTGTACATATTTTTGCTGAATGTCCAGATATTTGCAACATTTTTCATAAAACTGTGGTTTTCTGGCAAATTAGTGGCAAATCATTAAAGAGTGAAGTTAGAAAATAATGACAGACATTTGAGTTTCAGACTTCATACCCTTCAGAAAATTCATGCTAATGCAAAACCTGTTATTCTATCAACTTTTTAAGTTTGTAAGAGCAATATTTAAAAATTGTCCCTATTTTTGGGCCTTTGTCCCACTTTTATTTATGGCTTTGTCCAGATTTCTTGCTTTAAGAGGTTGAGGTATGGTGTGTGTGTGTGTGTGTGTGTGTGTGTGTGTGTGTGTGTGTGTATATATATATATATATTTATATATATATATATATATATATATATATATATATATATATATATATATATATATATATATATATATATAATATAGTTGGGGGTGTGGGGCAGCCCCCCACATTGGTGGGGGGGTGTGGAGCCCCCACCTTGAAAATCTGTCAATGAAATGAGCTGTCAGTGAAATGGGTTTCAGTGAAATGATGTGTTGGCTTAGAAGTAGACCTATATATATATATATATATATATATATATATATATATATATATATATACACACACACACATGTATCCCTCACTATCTCCAAAGTCCAGAAAAAGCTATGCACCCTCTATTGCTGTAAATGATACCTAACTTCAGAAGCTAGAATCGCCATAGCCAGAACCCATCTGCTAGCAACTATAATATATGCATTTAACAAACCTAAATAAAACCGACCTTAATAAACTCTCCACATGCTATAACAAAATCACCAGATTTGCTGCTAACGCTAGATCACACTGTCCACCACTGCCAATCCCTAAACAAACTACATTGGTTATAATTCCCAAATCTACTATGATACCACCAACTCAACCTGGCACACCAAATCTTATACTATCCTGAAAAAAACCCTGCCCTATCTGGCATCATAATCTTTCTACAATTCAAATTAGCAGTTGCAATTTACTAACAAAGCTCTAATAGAAAATACCCAGTGTAAAAATAACTCAGGACAATTTCTCTTCACTAATGAAGTTGCTAAAATCTGGAATATCCTGCCTCCTGACCTCAGACTTCAAAAATGTGCAACCACCTTCAAAACCCAATTAGAATTCTACCTGTACACCAACCACTTATGATGCTGCAAAGGTCCTCCCTGAACTCCCCATCCTTCTGAAAGAGGGCACCCTCTGTGATTTAGTCAAACACAATATATTGTATTACAACCTCTCTCTTTGTACATACTGTAAATATTGTTTGTATGCTTATACTATACTAAAATTCTGCATGTCTATAAAGTGTGAGAACACATGACTGTACTTCCCATACAAATGTAAAGTAGACGTATGTGCTGTGTAATATTACCATGTTAACCTTCTACATTGGTACCTTGATTGTTATTATGTATATTGTTCATACTCTGTAACTTTTTCCGGAGCTTTTCTCCCCAGGACTCTGCTGAAAATGGACACTAGCTGTCCAGCTGGACCGTCCTGGTAAACAAGTGTTAAAATAAAATAAGAAAACAATCATTCGTATACACACACAACTCCAACACCCACACCCCCACTACGTTAAATATACCAACTCCAAGGCCCACAACTCCACTGCATTATATATACCAACTCCAAGACCCTCACCCCACTACATTAAATATACCAGCTCCAAGACCCACACCCCCACTACATTAAATATACCATCTCCAAGATTGTACGAAAGTGGGAAAAAAGAGAAATTTCCCTTCCCTAGTTTTCAATGAACCAGTCATTAAAAAAGTGCGTCAGTGATCCAGTGACAAACTGTGAATTCAATAAACAGAGCAATGAGCTCCTCTTTCACTGAAGCAAACATGTGACAAAAGCAGCTGCACGTATATATCAGTCCATCTTTCATCTTTTCTATGGTCAGTTATGGGACCTTGCACAAAAATAGATCTGAAGCAAATTTCACAGACATACTGTTCTGAAGTGCAAGTCACCATGCTCAAATAGGACAAGATTTTTGTAAAGCATTAACTAGGTAAACTCGCTGGGCAGAAGTGTCCCTATTCATTGATAACATGGGAGTACTGTTTGCTTATGTGACTTATTCCGAGTCACACAGTAGGCAGATGGAGCCTGAAAGAATCAAACCATGGAGTACAGGAAGCAGCTTGCTCAAAACTCATAGCTTTAATCACTTGCACTAACTGCATGTTTCAAATAAAGGTGATTGTGTTTTACTGAAAATACATGCCTGTGATGCCATAAAAACAATTTATATGTCTGGATCACTCATCTGAGCAGTTTTGGAGAGCAGCACAGCACCCTAACACCCTGCACAAACATGAAGCTGCATCATAACACCCATCTACCCCTGACTTCACAGAGAAGGACATACAGATTTAGACAGGCACTCAGAAACACACACACACACACACACACACACACACACACACACACACACACACACACACACACACACACACACACACACACACACACACACACACACACCATTGTACTACTTACATGGATTAGCAAATGGATCATGGTAAAGTTTCTCTTATTCTCCCATTAAAATGCATAGTTTCATGCAGTTAAATTATGAGGTAAACAAACATTTCCTGCACTGGTATGCTTGGATTTTGCATAGTACAGATATTTATGAGCTACTGAACTTTGCAAGAATCCTTGCAGAGCAGAATGTCTAACAGGCTTTTTAGCACAGACTATGCCTACAGAATTTCGTATTTACGTGTCTCAAAAAACTCTTTTGAATTGTAACTACTCTACTGATCAGTGATCTGTTTATGAATCAGGACTCCTTTGCTTTGTATGCAAAGCCATTTGCACAGTTTTATCTACTATACATGAATGTCTTCAAATTCCATCATATATATTGTGCCACTCATAATACCTACTAGAAAGCCACCATGATTAGTACCTTTAAAGGAAAAAATATCTTCCTATAAAAGACACTTTATCTTAATAACCAGTTAAATTCAATTGCCATATTGGTGAAAGAAAAAAAAAACTCCCATCTTAAAGGAAAACTCCACCCTAGAACTAGAAAATCAGTTTTTTTTTCTTTTTCACTCTGTTTCCTGACTTTTTAACACCTCAAAATCAGTCTAAGGGCTTTATTTGTAATGTTATCCTGTTCTCCACAACATGGCTATCAATAGGGCTTGATGTATCAATGTGATCTTGTTCTTCCTCAACCTTCCTCTTTCCCATAATACTTTGTATGACTCATGCAAGACATAAGGAAGTAACTGTGAATTCTTTTTTTTTTTCCAAATGTTTTTATTCATTTTATAACTCAATAACTTAACAGCATAGCAACAAGAAAAAAAACAAACTATATACAATGTCCATAACAATTAAAAAAGCAATATATATAGAACACATAATATTTCTCTAACACATTAGACAATTTTGTCCAAACAATTAAATGACGAGTTATGTTGTTAGTCTTTGCTTTTATATTAGCAATCTTGTTCTTGCAAATGTATTTCACAAGATGAATAAACTCAACTTTAAAGACAGGAGTAGATTGGGATTTCCAATTTTTAGTAACTATTTTCCTTGCTATAGAGAGGATAGACTGTAGTAAAATGTTTGGTTTTTAGGAATGACTCTAGGAACATTGAAAAGGATAAGGGAGTCAGACATTATACAGTTGTCATTTCATAGAGCTTTGCAAAGATATCTAAAGAGGAAGTAACTGTGAATTCTCATGCCATTGACATATAATTGGATTTGTGTGAGCCATTGTCATCTTCTATACCTTCTGTAAAAGGACTGCTTCTTTTCTCTCTCTAATCACTCTCATTTATGTTTGACTCAGAGCTTGTTTTACACTATGCATAGCAGGTATCCAGCTACAGGCAGAAAAGTAGCTAAATTACAGGCTTTTGTTCAGTTTTCTTTTCTAGTACAAGAGGAATAAATTCTGCAAGGGTCTGTCAGAGCAGTGACAGTTTTAACACCTCTGCAGTAGAGTGAGGCGGGGACTTTCATGTTAATTTATAATGAAAGCAATTGGTCTGGGAGCATAATGAATCTAACACCTAATCTAGGATATTTTGAGTTATTGGTGCTTATAACATTCACTATATCAAAAATCAAACACACGCACACAACTTTATTAATTATATGAACAGAGATGTGAAATCTTATAAGAATCCAGCTATACATGCAACATTTCTCAAAATGGTAGTTTTGAGACATTTATCATAGGTGCTTTCAAGATGGTGAAATTACCTAGGTATGAAAACATCTTAAATACTTTCATCTTGACATATATAACCATTCCAAAGAGCTTAGGGCTATAACACTCACAGATAATAAGTTTCATTGAATTGTTCAGCTTCTCTCTGTTAGCAGTCAGTAACTCCATTCACTCACTAATCTTACTTTTCTTGCTTTGTTACAGAGACACCTGTACATGTAATATTTTACAACAGGCTGCAAGGAACATACTTTCATAATCTTTCAATAGCAAGCATTTCTAATATAATCCATTTCAGCTACAAATGATCAGGAGAAAATATAACTAATAATGCCTTACATCTCATATAGAACTTCTCTAGTTGTTGACATGACAGCATGCACTATATCTATAATCACAAATAGCTAGTAACAGTGATGGAACGTATATAGATTTATGTCTCTAAATACAAATATAAACTTCTGAAATTGCTGCATTGACACATCCACTGTGTCTGCTTCCAGGTTAGTGAAATTGCCCAGGTGTGAAAACATCTTATATATTTCATCTCAGCATACAAGGTTATTTCTAAAAGGCTTAACTATCCAATACTTATTGATAATTACTTTCATACAGTCATTCAAACCTTATCATAGCACCATTACATTTGTTTACTTATCCATCACACTACGCAAGGCTGTTTACAATGGAACACTTTATTTATTTATTTATTTTTTTGCAGTTGGTTACATGAAAATACTTTTCAAACATAATAAACTCTAGCTGAAAATTGTCAGGAGACAGTAGTTCCATAAAGCAAATACTTGTAGCAATATTTGCTTTGCATTTAACTTTCTTAATCTAATTAGGCTACAGTGTGGTATGAAACTCACACAGATACTTTAAAGTGATAGTGCATAAAACCCCTCAGACCTATTTAATTTCAGGTGCCTTGAACAATTAGGTCAAATATATGGTTTAAAAAAATAAAATAAAATAAATACATTTAAATATAAAAATCACCATTTAAACTGTGGTTATATTTTACCTATTGGTTTGTGTACAGTTTCCCAGAAAAAAAAGTCTGTCAGGCTTCTTACCATTCAATTTTCAAATGGTTGACACTATCAATGAATCCCTGGTTAGTGTACAATCATAGCCGAAATACTTAGTAATGTTATGCTGCAGCCAGTCCAGAAACACTGATATAAAACCTGCCACATACTTTAATACAACCTGCCTGGCCCCTACTTACTAGCCAAGGAGCTCATAAATACTTTCTTAGTTAGAGGGTCCAACCTATTTATCTTCCCATTCCACTGAACGTGAAACATCATTAACAGTTAAATTCCATCTTCCCATTTCTTGTACAACATGTACAGTAATTTTCCACAAGCTGTCTTTTTCTAGTCTTGCACTGATCAACAGTTGCATTCTGGCAAGAAAGATACTTTAAAACTATGGGAAACGTTCACTGCTAATTCATTTTCTACTGTCTGCATTCCTTAATCACTTGAGTAAAATGAGACCTCTGAGGAGGTATTGTGATGTCTTAAAATATTTAAAATAGGTTGACTTTCAACTGTACATCTCTTTCATGGTGGTCACAACCATCCCAACACTGTTCATTTTCATACCAAGATGTAAACTAAATCAAAAGTATCCTAGTTTATCACATTTCCTTTCTGAGTCTAAAAGGGCAATCTATATGTCTTTGCTGGGACTTCTTACTAAATCATTTCCAGTGGATCATCTTTGTTTTAATAAAATTAAGACAATCTTTATCCTCCTCATGTTTTAAATGCCACATTCTTATGTTTTCTCTACCTTGCTTTATCTCCCGATGGAAAATGTATATTCATTGGGCATAACTTGTCACTACTTTATTTTGAACTTCTCCTTTTTTTATATCAACATACCACTGTATTGGTTCTTCAGTAGCCCATAATCATAATCTTCAATAGTTTTCACTTGATTTCCATATCAAATTAATCATCACAATAAATTTATTAAGTCATAGAATAATTTCTTATAGTACAGACCCAATATAATTCATACATAGTATCTTAACTTGCTTTTTATAATCTGAGATTTTAGATCAGGTCACATCAACATAATCACATTCGCCCCTCATTATTTTTTCTAATGTCTGTGCTTCCATGTTCTCCAGCTCAACAGTTGTCATGATGCTGTCATTACTAGTAACATCAATCTTACCTCCAGTTAACAACTTTGAAATGTGTAAGTATGTAATTTAATATATTTACTAACATAACACCTAAGGGAGACAGCTAGCCACTCAGAGCACCTTGAGATCTCTCCCCATGACTTCAATATTCACATCTCCAAATATCCACACGTTATATGATACTGACAGACAGAAGTAATGAACACTATCATAAATGACGCAGAAAGCAGTTATCCAAAGAAATTATAAAATGCCACTTGCACATATAAATATAAATCTATCCTTGATCCAATAAATTACAGTATTTACAAATGTGAAGTTTCCAGGAGAATTAATTCATTTCATGGTCTTTTTAATTGCAGAAATGTGCTAAAAGTAGACCATGTTCACCAAAGTAAACATAGTAATTTTAAGTGTCTCCTACTTCAAATGTCCAGTGTTATATTTTCTGGTATTGTTTTATAAATGTTGGTGATATATGTTTCACATCTCACAATAAACATACAAGTTATCAGTGTTGTGTATTCTTACTCTAATAGACTACATTTAACATGTCAGTTATTTAAACTCAGTTACAATTGTGGGAGTGTCTTGGCTCTTTGTTTTCTCATCCCCCAGATTTTCCTCCAGTCAGCACCCCTGGACCTGTTGAATGTAATGTATCAGAACAACAACACTCATCCATCCATCTACTTGACTGAATAAACTACTTGAAACTTCAATAAGGGGTTTTATTTCTTCCACCATACCTCTCAAGTGTACTTCATTATGTGGAATGTACCTCATTTGGAGTCTTAAAAAGTTCATGTTCCTCGAAGTTCCACATTGAAAGGCTCTGTCACACATTCAGTGTTAGACATTTTGTAATTGATATCCATGATAAATAGAAACGGATCATATTAATTCATTAAAAGATCCTTTTTATAAGTAAAACCAGCATATTTTAACCATCCTATGACCTTCATAGTTGAAGTTGTTAGTAAGCTGTTAGTATGTGTGGCATATCATCTACTCAGAGGCGATCTCTGCTTAACATACAAGGCCATGTCAAACCCTGAGCTGTTGGACATGCTCCACTTAAAGAAATCCCAATCCCTCAGAGCCACACGCATCAGGGATCTAAACCTTGTCATCACAATGAACAAAACATGCTGGAGGGATAGGTTCCTGACCCAGAGACTGCTCCATACTCTGGAATAGACTGCCCATACATGTCAAGCAGAGCGTCTCCTTGGCTGTCTTCAAAAGGAACCGTGACGATTGGATGGGAGATAGGAAATTCACCCTGGGGATCATGTCAGTTGCCCTGCTAGACAGGGGTCCAGAAAGTAAATATTGTGGGAAGAAATATACAGGGAATTGTTATAGCTTGGTTTGTATAGGCCCTAGGGCCGATAGCCTAGTACCAACCTATGAACCTATGAACCTATGTGTTCTGCATTTTACCTATTTGTTCCACATTATGAGGGCTAGTGTTCCTCATTTCAGAATGGAAGGTTGACAGCTCTGTCTCCCACAGGAAGGGTATCAGAAAGACAGAGTCTCCTAGATCTACTAACTAAAGTGATTTTTATCTGGAGTAATCCTTTGTACTCTGTTTCACAGATAGTAGATGGAGATGAAATGTTACTTAATGGAACTGCAAGCATAGGTTGGGGACAAGGAATTTTAGTTTTCCCTATCAGTGTGCAATGGCAGTAGGAGTGATACAAGAGGCATGTGGGAGAGGGGATGATATTTTTTTTCAGCTTAGAAGAGAAAAGAAGGTAAAAAACACAGAATACATGCATTTAATTGAATGTTAGTTGTCCGACACCCTAAATGTTGAAGGCCGTGACCCAAGTTTTCACAATGTTGAATTTACAAACGCCGAATCCATGAACACCGAACGTCAGCCAGGCTAATATCTCCCCTTCTTGACCCATGGTAGCACTTGGTTTGGTGGTTGAGCAATCAGAAATGTCAAATTCGGTGTTATGCCCGACATTCCGACCATTCGCCAATGTGAGATTCGACATTTCGGTTCGGCAAAAGTAACGTTCGGAGTTGGTGTCTTCGAATAAATGCATGTATTCCTCAAAACACAGATAGTTCTGGAAAATAGAGGAGTGTACAGTACTGCACATTACTTAAAAAGATGACACTAAGATACCCATATCCTTTTCATGTCAATAGTTTTCCTTGAAATTTCAGCAAAAAGTGAGCAAGCAAATGTGATGGACACAGCAAGAAGTTTAACAAAAAGCACAGTTATGAACTTAGAATTAGACTTTCTCTTTCAGGATGATAACAGCAGAATGGTGACCAAGTTGTCCTGTACTAGAGAAGTTAGCACAAGACTATGCAATAGCTGCTGAATCCTTGGAGAGTAGATGAAAAGGGAGCGTGTTAAAGAGCAGGAGCATATCACCTATTAGAAGGAAAAAAATGAGAGAGAATATTTTGAGTATATCCAGATGCACTGTGCGCATTGGGTGTAAGTAGGTATTTACTTAATCATTTTTAGCATAGTGAAATTTTCTCAACACAAACCTGAATTAGTGCAATGCAGTGCAGATGGGTTGGAGAATGGCTGGACAATGAACTGAAGTCAATTTACTTTCCTTTTAAATAAAGACCAAAACGAACAATAACTCAAGAGTAGCTACATCAAAAAATTCTGATTCTGAACTCCACGGTACAGGGCTTAAAGTAAGAATTTCTTGCTCTAGCTGCTCTGAACAGGTTGTACGTTTGGTTTACTTGTGTTGGCATCACCACACATTTTGGCAGCATGAGAAATTCCACTCTGTATTTGAAATGTGTTATGGCATATACTGGCCTTGGGTGAGTTGCTGAATTATTATAGAAAGGTAAAACATTTGGAATGAATAATATACTGTTAGAACAGGAATAAACTGGAATAAAAATAAAAATAACAAATTCCATCTTGAGCCCCCAAAATAATCAGTAAGGGAAAAGCTTCTGGTAATTCACACCACCCTGTAGTACAGTATATGTGATGAAAATGCTGCTGTTATCAGTGAATTTTGAAGTTAATCATCTATAAAAGGTAGACATGAAGCTATACTGTCAATCTGCTTTGACAAGTACATAGCCGTATTTCTAACTGTTGTAGCAATGCACCCCACTGAGTTTATTAGGAAGTGCTACAGGAGTATTCCCCATGCTACATTTGTGGTAGAACAGCTGCCCCAGCTCATCTAATCTGACTTATTCATACCCATAATTTGCGTGCAGTGCTGGCAGCATAGAGGCACTATACTCATATGCTAGTGCTGGCAGCATGGTGGCACTATGCTCATATGCTAGTGCTGGCAGCATAGAGGCACCATACTCATATGCTAGTGCTGGCAGCATAGTGGCACTGTACTCATATGCTAGTGTGGGCAGCACAATGGCACTATACTCATATGCTAGTGCTGGCAGCATAGTGGCACTGTACTCATATGCTAGTGCTGGCAGCACAATGGCACTATACTCACATGCTAGTGCTGGCAGCATAGTGGCACTATACTCATATGCTAGTGCTGGCAGCATAGTGGCACTATACTCATATGCTAGTGCTGGCAGCATAGTGGCACTATACTCATATGCTAGTGCTGGCAGCATAGTGGCACTATACTCATATGCTAGTGCTGGCAGCATAGTGACACTATACTGATATGCTAGTGCTGGCAGCATAGTGGCACTATACTCATATGCTAGTGCTGGCAGCATAGTGACACTATACTGATATGCTAGTGCTGGCAGCATAGTGGCACTATACTCATATGCTAGTGCTGGCAGCATAGTGACACTATACTGATATGCTAGTGCTGGCAGCATAGTGGCACTATACTGATATGCTAGTGCTGGCAGCATAGTGGCACTATACTCATATGCTAGTGCTGGCAGCATAGAGGCACTGTACTCATATGCTAGTGCTGGCAGCATAGTGACACTATACTTATATGCTAGTGCTGGCAGCATAGTGGCACTATACTCATATGCTAGTGCTGGCAGCATAGTGACACTATACTGATATGCTAGTGCTGGCAGCATAGTGGCACTGTACTCATATGCTAGTGCTGGCAGCATAGTGACACTATACTTATATGCTAGTGCTGGCAGCATAGTGGCACTATACTCATATGCTAGTGTGGGCAGCACAATGGCACTGTACTGATATGCTAGTGTGGGCAGCACAATGGCACTGTACTGATATGCTAGTGTGGGCAGCACAATGGCACTGTACTCATATGCCAGTGAGATGATTCTGTCTGCTTTTGTAGTGCTGTGAAATACTTTCAGTTCCAGAAATGACCGTTGATGTATAAGTGACACAATTACGTATAATGATTTGTTTTTTTCCAGGAAGACTAATCTGCTTGGTTCAAGCTGCTGGTATTGTATAGCAGCCTAACCACTCATGAAAGGGACCCGTGGTGCTGGGGGCTGCGGGCTGAGAAAGAAGATGAGCTTAAGACGTTAGACAGAATTTTTTTTAAATTTCACCAGTGAAATAACTTACAGTGATATTGCAGGATACACTGTGATTAATCTTTTGATGTTTAACTGATGTGCAGTCACACCTAAAATATCTAATCCTGCAAAATGTTGTACACTTGAAAATGGTGATACTCAAACTGTTGCAGAACACATGCTTTTTTTCAGAAGGTAAGCTGCCTCCTCCAACCAAATGTAGGTGCAAGCCTTTACAACCTTGATACCAAGATATACCAACTCTAAAGTCACACAAACTCAGAGAAAATTGAAAACAAACTAAATCATCCCTTGTGTGACATAACCAGTAAGAACCTATGGAAATGCCAACCATACAAACTCAGTGATTTTCCTCCATTGACTTTTCAAGATTTACTGTACCAGTATGGAGTGAAGGTTTAATTAATTAATTAATTAATTAATTTAGGCATTATCTGACAGTTGAATAGACTGGTCAAAATGCCCTTTTCAGCCATGACCTGGGCACTAATTAGCATGTTGTAAAGTAGTAAACAATGGTGTATGCACTATATATGTATATATATATATATATATATATATATATATATATATATATGTGTGTGTGTGTGTGTGTGTGTGTGTATAGATAAACTGTCTGTTTATAATTTTATTGTGATGACCACCAAATTTCCCTGAATGAAGATTTTTAAACATACAGAGACAATAATTACAAGACCTGAACCAATATAAATAAAAGAATCAGTTATAGAAACATTAAATTCAAAAATATAATTATAAACATTTAATATCTTTGAAAAAATGCACTACTAGGTTTCATACATCTCATGTCACTCAAATGTAGTGATGATTATTATTTCAGTCGTATAGAGATTTCATCCACATAGAAGGTCCCATAATTACATACACTAAGGCAAATAAATCATTCTGTGTTACAAGTAGTAAGTTCACATGCATCAAGTACTTTATAAGTGTTCTTACTTGAAAAGGTCAGGGTCTTAATAATGTGGGCACATAAAACACAATTCCCACATGGAAAACAATCCCTTGATTTGCTACCAAAATGATGCAGTGTGGGTTTAGCTTGATAAGGATTTTTAAAATCAGTTCGGAGACTTGCCAATGTTCTATCCTTCTGAATGTAAATAAGCAATATTTAGGAAGTAATGGTCTAAGAATCTTGTTAGCTAAAAGAAGCAGCTAATATTTATTCTACACATTTCTAACCTTCTGGATGTTGCTTCTGTAGGTTATAAAGAACCTCAGTTTATATGCATTATCATTCTGCCCATTTCTTTTTTTTTTGCTATGAAGATGAGCTGTAAAACAATGTGGTTTAGAAACCTGATTACAACTCACAGTAATTGTTAAAATAGATAAGGTGTTTAACTCTCACTCACAAGGTATAGGCTGTGACTGTCCCGTTTAAAAGGGAAATTGAGACTAGTATAAATGGGGGTGAATATGGCCCACATAGCTGTACCCCTAATCTGTAAATAACACTTACCACTGAAGTGCAACATATTTATGACCAATACCATTTCAAGTAAATGGAGTAAAAATTAAATAAAACTTTCCAGATATAATTGGCTAGTATCCAAACAATAGCTAACTGCAAATCCAACTGACCCAGTACTCAAAAAAAAAAAAAAAAAAACAATAATATACAACTTGGTCTACCCAATAGCTGTGTACAAACCTGTGGTAAGTCAGCTGCAACCATGTGCAACTGAACACCAAGCCATGCCATACTTTCCAGCTGTCATGGGCCTAGTTTCAACTTCAAACCAGTAGTGCACATACATGGTGTATTGAAAATGGTTCAAACTAAATGAGAAAAAAGTGCTGCATATTAGCATTTGGCAGAAAAGTTGTTCCCACCTCATACGTTGTAAGTGGTACTCCTCTTCTGACAGATATGGTCATATGAGACCTAGGTACTTATGTACATAACTCTCTTGCATTCAACCATCACATTTCCACCATAGTGAAACCCACTTGATTTACAAGGGAATGTCTTCAAGATCCAAAAAAGTTATCCTACTAGTGTACTCTGTTCCTTTATCAGACCCATCACTGAATACAATGTCCCTTTGATATGTACAAATCCAAGCATATTGCTCAAGTGGAAATGACTCAAATACTTCTAATCAAGAAAATTAAAGGTCTTAAATCCTTCAATTACCCTGATTAACTACTTCAATTACCCTGATTAACACGACTCTCCTTATACTCAGCAGTCTACAGGTTGCAGCAAGCTGACCTATGTCTTACTTTTTGAGCCATGAATGACCAATTCTTATTTGACCTCATATTTCTTTGCAAAACAAGTGGCTGTACAAATACTTACCCTAGGGACCTAAACCTATACAAACAAATAAATAAGACTCAATGGAGAGATTGGTTCCTAACTCAATGAATTCCCAGCCTATGCAATAAGTTACCACTACAGGTCAAACAAAGTACTACTTTGGCTATCTTTAAGGCTAGCCTTGATGGCTGGATACACAGACACAAGTCTATACCAGGGTTATCATGTACAGCCCTGCTCAGTTTTGTAGATCAGCACTATTAAATGCTTGAAAAGGGTCTCTTCCCCACTGTAGTGCGATCCTGGAGTTAGTATATACAGTTAGGGGGAGGGGTGGGAGCACACATAGTTTCCTCCCACATAGTTTGGGTGTATATTATTTTCTGGAAAGGGTTATTCATTTGACTTGTAAGAATCCATGTCTATGGTTTACAACATTTAAAATAGGTGGGAAGCTATGCCCCCCCCCCCTTACTATATATACTAACTCCAGGATCACACTACAGTGGGGAACAGGGCATATACCTGTTTAGACAAAATGAGTTTTGGTCAAATGAGTTTTCAGTGAAGTGAGCTTTCAGTGAATTGTGCTCAGGCAATTCATTTTCAGTGAAAAGTGGCTTAGACGAAATGAGTTTCAGTGAAATATGTTTTCTAGCAAACAAAGCAGACCCATACATATATATATATATATATATATATATATATATATATATATATATATATATATATAGATATATATGGGTCCTCTTCAGAAGTTCAGGTTTTCAGAAAGTCGAAATTCATATTGTCTAGATGATATGATAAGAGTTTCCAAAAATGAAGATTTTTAATTAAGATCGTGTTACAGTGAAGATCGGGGAATTTACACTTTTCCTCACTATAATGTGTCGGGGGTGCAGAGATTCTTGCCCCCCTGCAAAAATGTAGAAAGAAAGTAGATTTTTTGTGGGTTTTTTGAAGCTTGAGTTTTCAGAAACTCGACAATATCATCACGACAAGCTGAATTTCAAGTTTCTGAAAACTCTAGCTTCTGATATAGACTCATATAAGTATATCTATGAGTGTATGCTAGATTACCAACTTCTTGGAAACTTGAAAAAATATCAAACTGACCATATGAAATCTGAAGCATCAAAAAAAACCCCAAACAAACAAAAAAAACCACAAAAATCTACCTTTGTTACATTTTTGCAGGGGGGCAGGCCGCCCTCCACCCCCCCCACACCCCCTGCAAATTATATATACCAACTCCAAGATCACACTGCAGTGAGGAAAAGAGTAAATTTCCTGATCCTGGCTGTACTGTGATCGACATTGAAAAGCTTTGAGTTTTCAAGAACTCAATCATATGCTGTCAACCATATAGAGTTCGAGTTTCTGAAAACTTGATCAACACATATATCTTTCTATCTCTATCTAGCTATCTATCTAGCTACCTATATCTCTATCGATAGATGGATGGAGATATATAGTCTGTCTTGTTAAACATGAATATATGTAGTAAACTTTTATTAATTTTAAGCAATAACAATTTGTAGGCCGTATTCACATTCCAGTGGCCAGTTAAGGAAGCAAAATTAATAAACATTTCAGTGAGACTTACATCTAATTATGATTGTATCCTTTTCAGCAGTTCTAGAAATAAAGTACTCATTTGTCTAACTTAGTTTGTTGTTTGAATGGCTTTTTAGATGAGGTAATTTGTGTATAGTATATAGAAAATAGAGCCCTTACATGATCCGTACTGCAGAAGACTATCTGCATGTTACAGACTAAGGCAGGTACTCATAGTCGTGCCCTCTGTAAGTTTGTTACAGTAATCTGCAAAAATCGTCACTATGTCCTTATGAAAATACCATCATTCAAGTTGACTATGGAAATATGGAGGTATTTTGGTAAACACACCTCCCTATGGCAAAAGAGTAGCATGCTTACAGCATAAGCATTAGGGGAGAGCTGCTACGCAGATAAAGGGTATTACGCATTTGTGAGTTACTATGATTTATAGATATAAACTTAAAAGGGCTATATTTCCATACAAAACGCTTAAATGGATGTTGAACTTCCTCTTGTAAGCGTAAATGTACCTGGAAAATACATGAGCAAATTAATTAGCTGACTAGAATGGAAAAAATTAATATTTAGAACAATACTTTTTAAAAGGAGGTCCAGTTATGATTCCTAGGGTTACCAGCAGATGGCATAGCATATCCTATATCAATTCTTATCAATAGGTCCATTGTAGAACAGCACGTCCCTCCCATCTGGAAAACCTCCCACATAATACCCCTCCACAAAGGCGGCTCTTCAACAGAACTCACTAACTACCTGCCAATAGCAACATTATCTCCAGTATCCAAAATTCTAGAGAGGGTCATTCACTTACATGTTTCCAGACATCTACAGGATAACAACCTATTAACCAGCACCCAACATGGCTTTCGAGTATTCCATCGTACATCAACTGCGCTAATGGCATTCACCAACACTGTCAACTACCACAGGAGCAACAACAATTACATATCTTCTACTTTCCTGAACCTATCAAAAGCCTTTGATATGGTTTCCCATAGTAAGCTACTAAGGACTCTCTCAGAACTAAATTTCTGCCAAGCCACTTTGGCCTGGTTCCAGGACTGTCTTGCTGGACGTTAGCAAGCAGTCTCTTGGCAACAAACCTTATCTCCCATTTTACCTGTAACACTAGGTATTCCCCAAGGCTCAATCCTAGATCCACTTCTATTTTCAATATTTACAAATAACCTATATACTTCAATCACACAAGCATCTCTCTTTGATACACATACGATTCAACAGTAGTCTGCGCAGCTCCCACTATCCAACAGCTACATATCTTAACACAACAATCTTTTTCAACAGTTGAGACTTGGCTTACCAATGCCCAACTAATCCTAAACCCGAAAAATAACAAGCTCTTGATCTTCCATCCCTCTAAACCTGTCTCACCCACCAACACTTTCAACAGCATTTCACTGAATAATACCATCATCTCTCCATCTCCACACACCAAACTATTAGGAGTCTAAATGGACTGCAACTTAAAATTTGCCATGCACATCTCACAAACAGTCAAAAAAGTACATAAAAACTAGGGACATTGTATAAGAACACACTACTTCACAAAAAATACAAAAGCTACTATTGCCCAATCCCACCTAATCTCTACCCTTCTGTATGCGGCTCCAATACTTAGAAATCTAAGAAAATCAGAACTGGCAAAACATGAATCCTGTTACTACAAAATTGCCAGGTTCACCACAAACTCACCAGCCAAATCTCACAACTGCACAGCACTCAGGGAACTCAACTGGCTTGAATTCCCCCACCCTCTTCAGTACATCCATTTAACCATGGTCCATAATATACTATATGAACCCGATAAAATACCCGCTTGACAAACTCTTTTACTCTACCAACAGAGCCCTTCAATCCACTAATAAATACCACATAAAAATCAACCCTTCCAAAAACCAAGCAGGTGATTCCCTCTTCTCAAATTATACTGGTAAAATCAGGAAACATTACATAGTTTCATAGTTTCATAGTTTAGTACTAGGCTATCTGCCCTAGGGCATTTATAAGCCTAGCCATAGTGTATGTGGCTTTCACCACCCCATGTAATGGTACAAAAGTATAGATTTAGTTTACTGTGCCTCTGTCTAGTAGTGACACAGAGATGACCCCCGGGGTAAACTTACGATCTCCCATCCACTCGTCAAGATTTCTCTTAAAGAGAGTCAGTGAGGGGCTCTGCCTAACATGAACTGGGATCCTGTTCCAGAGTGTGGGAAGCCTCTGAGTTATGAATCTGTCCCTCCAGCATGTCCTATTCATATTTGTGCTGAGGTTTAGATCTTTAGCTCTCGTGGTTCTGATGGATTTGGATTTTTTGAGATGGAGCATGTCCATCAATTCCTGATTGGACATGGCCTTGTACGTCAGGCATAGATCACCTCTGAGTAGGCGGTATGCTACTGAATAGAGCTGGAGTTTCTTTAGTCTGGCAGCATATGACATATGTTGGAGACCCTTGATCCTCTTGGTGAGGTACTTTTGGGGTCTCTCCAGCTGCTGCAGGTGCCAGGTGAGGTACATACCAAATGGGGCATTATACTCAATCATGGGCCTGATAAGGGAGGAGTATAGGGGTACAATGACCTCCTTTGATCTGAATGTGAATCCCTTCATGATAAGGTGGGCAAGGTAGAAGGTCTTTCTAACCACTTTGGCAACGTGGGTGTCGAATGAGAGGTCACTGTCAACTTGGGTCCCCAGGTCTCTGATTACTTTTTCCGTACTCAATGGGTTACTGCCTATGTGATAATTTGTGGGTACTTTGTTTTTCCCAAAGGGGATGACTATACATTTTTTGGCATTTAGTTTAAGGCCATGACTTCGGCACCAGTTGTCCATCTCAGTAAGTCCTTTCTGTAGGATGCATGTGTCAGCTGGTGTATCGACTATGGCGCCTAGTTTGCAGTCATCTGCGAACTTTGTCAGCCACAACCCTCCCGTGTTCGCTTTCACATCTGAGAAATAAATGCTGAACAATAGAGGTCCCAGGACAGAGCCCTGTGGGACACCACTTGTGACTGGCTTTAAGTCTGACATAGCTCCAGTGATTTTGACTTTATGGGTTCTGTCCTTTAGCCAGTTTGCAACCCATCTTGTGACATATGGGTTTACATTTAAGCTGTTGAGCTTGTCTATGATGCCTGAGTGGGGTATTGTGTCGAAGGCTTTAGCCAAGTCCAGGTAGGCTGTATGGACTGCTTTGCCCTCATCAATGGCTCTAGTGACTGTTTCAAAAAAGTCAACCAGGTTCAAAAGGCAGGATCTGCCCTTTACAAAGCCGAACTGGGTAGGATCAAGTGTCTGTAGGTCCCCGATGTCTCTGTTTATGAGTTCCATAATGATTCTTTCCATAGCTTTGCAGACCAGGCTGGTTAAGCTTATGGGGCGGTAGTTTCCAGGGTCTGTAGAGGAGCCTCCTTTGTGGAGTGGGACCACTGTTGCTGTACGCCAGTGTTCAGGTACATATCAGTAAGGCTAAGATTAAACAGCATTTTTATGTGCGGGTTTAGCTCCTCTTGGAGATTACGTAGCATGCAACCCGGGATACCGTCAGGTCCCATAGATGCTGTGTTTTTAGCTTTGCTGAGAGCGGCACTCACCTGGACATTTGAGATGACAGGGAGGTTACATTCATCTGGGATAACTATTTCTTCTTTTGGGGGTGAAGGAGGGGAGAAGTTTGCACTGAACCTGTCTGCCAGTATGTTGGCAATATCTGTGGGTTCAGTGTATTTTTTGTCGTTATGAATTAACTCTGTGCATATCTGAGGGTTTCCACCCAGGTTTCTAACATAGCTGAAGAAGGCCTTATGGTTATCTTTAGTGTCCTTAGCGATTTTTCTCTCAAACTTGGCCTTGGATGTGTTTATGAGTGAACGTAGTTTTATGCTAGTGCTGGTCAGAGATGCCTTCCCTTTATGGGATTTTGCTCTGTCTTGCAGTAGCTTCCTTCTTTTGTTATACAGTTTGTTTATGGCTGGGGTCCACCAGACAGGATGCCTGCCCTTGGTGGAGAGGGTCTTGGTTTTATTTGGGATTGCATGATCCATGCATTCTTGGAGATGTCCGTAGAAAGCATTTGTGAAGGATTCAGCATTGTGGGATGTGGTTTCCTCTGGCCCAGAGGGCTTAAAGGATACCATCTCAGTCTTGAGAAGTGTAAAGTCGGCCTTTGAGAAGTTTCTCACTGTAGTCTTTTGTGCTGGGGGTGGAGGTGGGATATGAATATCCAGGGTGATTAGTTTGTGGTCAGATTTCACTAGTGAGGGGTATACTTCCGGTGTGGAGCATTTTGTCCCCATGTTTGTGATGATCAGGTCTAGTATATTTTCTCCCCTTGTGGGAGAGGTGACTAGCTGTTCCATTGCATTCGAGTTAATGAATTCCAGGAACCTTTGGGCTAGGGTGTTAGGGCTAGAATAATGCACCCAGTCTATGTTAGGGTAGTTGAAGTCTCCCAATATGATGGTATTTGGTGAGACATTCATATCCTCCAATGTCTTCAGGAAGGCTGAATGGGGTTCTGAGATTGGGAGGGTGGTCTGTAACATGCTACCAGTTGTATAGCAGTTTTGCCTACGGTTAGTAGCACCTGGATGGTCTCCGATGCTTCATGTGTTGCCACTAACCTGGAGGTGTGGGTGTCCTTGATGAATATGGACACTGCCCCTCCCTTTGTGGTTCGGCCCAAGTTCTGGGGCCGAAATGCATGATACGAGGTATAGCCTGGTAGAGCTGGGGGGCTCTCAGGAGCTTTGAACCAGGTTTCAGTTACTGCACAGACATCGATGCTCTCCATACTGAGGAGTGCTTCGAGAGCCTGCATCTTGAGATTTAGACTTCTGGCGTTGAGCAGCATTACCCTTAGTTTTTTTCCATTTTTGTTTTCTAAGGAGGTGGGTTTGTCTTTTGAGCCTTGACTAAAAAAGGCACTATGGGGGTGGCAAGAGCCTTAGCCAATATCCGGAAGCCCAGTGGTGACAGGTGCAAGCCGTCCCTTGCGAAGCAGCGTGGCTTGTCCATGTCATCCCAAGCAGACAGACATTGGATCCCCCTAGAATGACACCAGTAATTGAGCCAATTATTAAAGCTGATCATTTTGTCCTTGTATTGTGGCATCATTCTTGGTGAGGGCAAGATGCTGCTCAGGGTCAGGGTCATACCAGCCTGGGCTACATAATCAGAGAGCTCCTCCATGTCTCTTTTCATGTAGTCCAGGGAGGTACGTCTCAGGTCATTAACGCCGGCATGGACAATGATGGAGTCATATTTGTACTTGCTTTGGAGTGACCTGAGTGCATGTGTTATGTGGCGGATCCTAGCTCCCGACAGGCAGCTCACTGTTACCCTCTCCTTGTTCAGCCTGGTAAGCGGAACGCCAGTGTGTCTGACTATAGAGTCACCAATTACTGGTGTATCAGGCATGGTGTTTGGCCTTAAGGGCTGTGATTGTTTGACACACTGCTTTATTGAAGTATGTGTTTCATGTGTTATGTTTTGAGGTGGTGGATTTTTGGGTGTCTGCTTTGGGAGCCTCTGTTGTTTTGGTAAGTTTTTTATTAGAGCCTCCGTGTATGTCTCTGTGTTATTATGTGTTTGGTTTGCAATTGTGGTAGGTCTATGTAGGACTGGGTTTGCTGTGTGTGTGGTTACCTTCTCCTCCTGTCTGGTCTTGCCATTAATGAGTTAAACTGGGTTAGTGAGCAGCCTGTCTGTCCCTGAAGGAGTGACCTCAGCACAAGAGCTTGTAGTAATTGGTTGTTTTGGACCATTTCCAGCTCTTTTGAAGTTCCCTGTTTAAAATCCGCTTCTGAGCATTTTTTTCTGGCTGTACTACTCAGAAACAGCTCCTCGTGGTCCTGCAGAGTGGTCCTAGCAACAGAGAACTGAGAAAAGCGACTACTTTCCTGATTTAAGTATTTTTTGCTGTTTTTTACCTAAAATACCTTCTCTTGCTTACTTTGAACAAGCTTAAACTGTTTTTTAGCTGATTGTTGCATTATATATTATCTGCACTTAAAGTTACATTTGGTCGAAAATTGGTCGATAGTTTGTTTGTTTGTTTGTTAAATTTAACTGTTGAGGCTGCCCACTAAAGTGTGCTAGCCTGTGTAATTGATTTATTACTGTTTCCTGCATTTCTGTGTACTTTCTATCACAAAAACAAAAACAAACAAAACATATATCCTTGTTTTGCTGCCTCTCCTCGACTAGTTTAGACCAGTATACAGGCTTTGCTGTATTCTGGGCTGTGGTATAGTTCCTGTGTTGTCTATTGCCTTACTTGGATAGAAGGAAGTTTCTTTGCTCACCAGTGGGAGTGGGGAGCCATGAGCAGCCTATCTGTCCCTGAAGGAGTGACCTCAGCACAAGAGCTTGTAGTAATTGGTTGTTTTGGACCATTTCCAGCTCTTTTGAAGTTCCCTGTTTAAAATCCGCTTCTGAGTGTTTTTGTCTGGCTATACTACTCAGAAACAGCTCCTCGTGGTCCTGCAGAGTGGTCCTAGCAACAGAGAACTGAGAAAAGCAACTACTTTCCTGATTTAAGTATTTTTGCTGTTTTTTACCTAAAATACCTTCTCTTGCTTACTTTGAACCAGCTTAAACTGTTTTTTAGCTGTTTGTTGCATTATATATTATCTGCACTTAAAGTTACATTTGGTCGAAAATTGGTCGAAAGTTTGTTTGTTTGTTTGTTAAATTTAACTGTTGAGGCTGCCCACTAAAGTGTGCTAGCCTGTGTAACTGATTTATTACTGTTTCCTGCATTTCTGTGTACTTTCTGTCACAAAAATAAAAAAAACAAAAAAAAAATATCCTTGTTTTCCCGCCTCTCCTCAACTAGTTTAGACCAGTATACAAGCTTTGCTGCATTCTGGGCTGTGGTATAGTTCCTGTGTTGTCCATTGCCTTACTTGGATAGAAGGAAGTTTCTTTGCTCACCAGTGGGAGTGGGGAGCCTTGAGCAGCCTATCTGTCCCTGAAGGAGTGACCTCAACACAAGAGCTTGTAGTAATTGGTTGTTTTGGACCATTTCCAGCTCTTTTGAAATTCCCTGTTTAAAACCCACGTTTGCGTGGCTTTGCGCGATTGTGCGCATAGCACAGCGCCGGTTAAACAAGGTTAAACTTTTTCTGGCTCCGCCAAGTCTGCTCTTCAAATTTTCCCTTAAGTAAGCTCTACTCTTAGAATTATCAGTCTACTCGCTATATTATAAGCCTAGCACTTGTTCTCAAAACCTCTCTTCTAAGTAAGCACTCTCAAACCAAAGTAAGCACTACATCCACCTACCACCCCTGTGAATACCCACTTCCCTTAAAGGCACAGCACTCCCCTATACTATTCTAGCATGTCGAGTGGTGGATCACTGGCATCCTCTCCGGTTCAGCTGGTTAATCTGGGAATCTTGAGACAATGCTACAATTGTCTCATGTACACAGACAACCCTCTCCTCCTCCCAACAAACACAAATACATGTGAGAGATGCAACTATATAGCCAAACTGGAGGCTGAACTCTCTCAACTCAGGACTGGCAAGACCAGACAGGAGGAGAAGGTAACCACACACACAGCAAACCCAGTCCCACATAGACCTACCACAATTGCAAACCAAACACATAATAACACAAATACATACTCGGAGGCTCTAATAAAAAACTTACCAAAACAACAGAGGCTCCCAAAGCAGACACCCAAAAATCCACCACCTCAAAACATAACTCATGAAACACATACTTCAATAAACCCAGTTTAAAATAGCACTAAAAAATTACTTAATAAATAAATGCCAATGTCCTTGCTCCCCCCCAGACTAATATTCCTCTCTTAATGCTATTATCATTGCTCTCACTCCAAATGAATCACTTCCTTCTATCCATTCAGTCCTATACATCACTGCCTACTAACCTACACTATGCTAGTGCTAAGGTTATTTTCTTGACATTTCTTCTGGTCTCTAAACTTATTACATAGATCCTTATACTGTGTGTTATCTTCATTCTTTATTGATTTGAAATCCATTGCATGTCAGTCTCTCTAGTTACTCACTCACAAATGTATAATTGATGATATGCTTCATTATTCATTACCTTAACATGCTCTACTTGAAATACGTAAGTAATTTAGTCATTGCTTTGTATAGATGAAAGTATAAACTGTTTTAACCAGTCTGACCAAAGTTCTTTTGTATTTGTATAATTGCTGATATATTTGAATGGGGTCTATATCAGAATCGTGAAAGCTGTCTTTCACAAATACATGTTCATCAATGCATATACATCGAAGAATGAGAACAGCGAAGTATCAAAAGAGTGAAATGGAGAATGCCGAATGGATTTTCTTGGCCAGCAGGGTGATCGTGGGGATGAAGAAATTAATCCTTTTCCCCACTGTATTGCAGTCTCTGAGTTGGTATATATAAGTAGGGGGGTGTGGGGAGTGCAGAGGGGCTTGCCCCTCTGCAAAAATGTTTGAAAAGGTGTTTTAGGTAAGGTTTGTACAGTTAGGTTTACCTTACCTGTATGGTGCTGTTACTTCCGGGAATGCATTTGGCGTTCTCCATTTCTCTTTTTTGGTACTTTGCTATTCTCGTTCTTTGATGTTTATGTGTCGCTGAACATATATTCATGAAAGACAGCTTTCACAATTATAATATCGACCCATTTGTATGTCTTATTGATTGTTTCAATGTGGAACATATCTCCCCAGGCCTCCGCTGAAAAAGGACATGTGTCCAGTCAGACTTTCCAGGTAAACAAATGTAAAATAAAATAAATAAATAAATGAATAAAAATGTCTGACTTTATTTCAAGAAATGCTTGTGTTATTAGAGCTTGTGCATACTTGGATGAATTACTGAAGAGATTATAGGTGGTCAAACTACTGATGGGATTGTTGGGGGAATCATTCATTTTTTTGTGTTAGTGAATGGCTTGTGCATACATTCACAGACTACTGAAGGGATCATCAGGGGAAATATTTTATTTTTGAGTCAGTAAAGTGCTTGTTTATACATGGACAAAGTTCAGAATGGATCTCTGGGGTAATCAATTTTGCTATCATTTGAGTGCTTTTGCAAACATGGTCAAAATACTGAAGGGATTTTTGGGGGAAATAATTCATTTTGGTGTCAGTGAAGTGTTTGTGTATACATGGACAAACTACTGAAGGGATTCTTTTGGGCAGGTTTGTGGATTGCAAAGTAGATATTAGAGGCTCAGCAATGCTTTTAACATCAGGTATAAATGTATTGTGAATATTGGGCTATGAATCACAAGAACACGTCATCATCCTGCACAGTTTTTAGAAAAGTTCTCATTTACATCTTATTAAACTTAAGACATTGCGCATTAACATACATAGCCTCTATGAATCACACCTTAGCTACACTCACTCACAAACATTACCGATACCCCAACCGTATATGTGCAGTGACTATGACTACCTGTATTAGTGACTGACAATATGAATGTCTAAGCCATCATATAAGTAAATGTTTTTACTGTTTCTGTTAAAAGCCAGCACATAGCCTATATTTTTAAGAACAGCCTGGACACATTATGGGAACAAGTGTTTTAGTGTATTGGCAGGCTAGAAGGGCATTAATGCCCATGCTTGGAATATTTTTATTTATGTATGTATGTATAAATACATACCTGCCTGGACAGCTAAATCATGTGTACTTTTGCATTTTTCTCCTGTGGATCTGAATAAGTAGTCATGAACCTATCTAGTGGAAAATAGATTGTTTAATTTTTTTCGTGTCAGCCTAATGTCTCCTGGTTAGGGCCAGTTTGGACCTCTCAATTGTCTCTATTCTGGAGGAATGTTCCTATTTTCAGGCCTGATTTATCCCTGCACAAGATGTATCTATTTTTGGTGTATGTGCCTGTTTTCAGGCTTGACTTACCCATTCTGACTCCCCCTCATAATACATGACATTTCAAGTTCTCTACTGCACAGGAAACAACACTACATGACCAACATACTAGTGGCACCAATAATTTAAAGGAAGTTCACCACTGGCATTTCTGTTTTTCAAATGCAAAAATAAATGACCTTATGTAGTAGAATTTTGCAATATAATCCATTAAAGTCCACAGATGTTACACTATTTCTTTGAAAACGTTTATATTTTTTTATCATTTTTGTTACTGTTTGACATGTTTTCACTTTGCAGTAAAACCTGTTATACTACTTTCTTTCAGATCTAGCAAATCCATTTTCAGTGACCACAACTGATTAATTGTGGTGAATGAAAAATGCTTATTTATAAATGTAATCATGGGAAAGCACAGTTGATTCAGAGGGTGACTGTGACAAAATGAGAGAGTACATTGTGATGGTGAGCATTCTGGATACATGTGCCACCCTTTTTAGGAGAAGATAAGTCCTCTTTCCTTCAGTATGAGCCTTACGGAATAGTTTCCTATTTATCTCATTATGTTGGCTGGCAGTGCTAAAAGACAACAATGTACTACAGGTGATTAATGAAACAGTGTTAACCCCCATAGCCTTTAATTAAACTAAAATTGATTTTAGCTTAACATACTCATTAAAAGACTGCTTACTTTCAATAGAATCTGCTGCGGCATCTTGTTTTAAACACCTTCTTTTTTGGCAGCATGTAAAAATTGAACTTGCATAACTGCTTTGAGGCATTTTATGTGCATGCCTTTTCTTTTGCCAAGCATATCCTTAGGTTTACGGAAATTTAGATCAGTTATAGTTGTACAGTTTGTGATATAATAACCTAATTGTAACATTTTAACAGCTATTTATTTATTTTACATTTGTTGACCGGGCTAGTCTAGCTGGATACATGACCATTTTCAGTAGAGGCCCGGGGAGAAAAGCTCCAAGGAAGACATATAAAAAGTCATAACAGATCAAATTATAACAAATATACAAATAATGCAAAAATCGTGACAGGTCTCAACAATAATAATGCTATGTTTTATTGTTTGTGCTAAACACTGGAGAAAGAAGTCAAGTGTGTACAATTATTGACTATAAGGAAACAGGGCCTTTTGTGGTGCAAGTTACAAGATGGTAACTTGTGTTTTCTATTGCAAAAAAGGAGTAAGTCAAATATGTGAACTCTGCTTTATGAAGAATGTAGAACCTGTATGGTAAGCACAGTATGTTAAAAAAAGATTTTTTTTTGTGTTTCTTTAAGTAAAATAAACAGGTGGTGTTCTGGTGGCTTCAAGTATGCGGGAGGGCTTATAAAAAAAACAATGTTACTGTATTTGTTTTTGAAAATGTATTGTACAGTAATCATATTTATTTATGTTAAATTTAGTGTACTAAGAATAAAAGGGCAACGTTGATGTACAACATGCATAAGAATATTTCACTATTTGATAACTTTTGGACACAGGTTAACTTATAAAATGTGTCAACCTAGAAAGGAGCATATGCATATTGATTATTTCTTGGTGACTCATTTTTATTCATATAGAAACTTAATCCTAAATGTATTCATAGAAGCCATGTAGTATGTCTATAAGGCAACATATCTTCTTTTCTAGGATAGATCTTATCTAGTCTCGTCTTGTACTTACAATAGAGATTGTGATAAAAAACATAGAATCTGCACTGAGCACTTCAAATGTTGAGAAAGAAAAGAAAAAAAACAAGTTGTGATCAGAAAACTGCAGCTTTTAATTTTCCCTTGCAGATAACAAAGTAGTATGCATGGAAGCTATAAGAGTAGAAAAATCTTTGGCAGGTATTAACAACTACAGTGGCTGTTTGTCAAAAGGCTGTGAGAGTACAGCCGAGCTAGATTCTTACAGTTGCTTGAGCCGCAGCTGTTCAGATTCACAAACTTGCAGCCAGGGACTCAAACAGCTGTAACCCCTACAGCCCAGCTGCCCAACCTGCTGCTCATGCTCAGATGTGATTTCAGTGCCACAGCTGCCTCCCCATTTGCTCATATTCTAGGAGATAGATGCAAGCTTGTGCTCATCGCAGACCAGGTAAGTATGAAAAATAAACAGGGAGGGGGGCTTTAGTTTTAGGAAAGGGATGGGAGGGGGGATTTTTAGGTTTGGGGTGTGATCAAGAGATTAAGGTTATGGAGAGAAGAGAGATTTTAGAGTTAGGGAGAGGAGGGGGATTTTAGGGTTAGGGAATGATCCGATGGTTGCAAAAGGTTTACAAATTGATCAGGATGTTAAGGTTAGGAAGGTGAATGGGGATTTTAGGGTTAGAGAGCAATCAGGAGTTTAGGTTTAGTGACTGATGGGAGGATTTTAGGCTACTGTCAGGGTTAGGAGGGATAGTAACCTTTTATTAATTTCACAGGATTGAGTTAGTGGGAGCTAGGGCACTTGCCATCATGAGCGAGTGGGGACAGAGATGTTTATCATGAACTAATGGTATGTCAGCACTTGCAGTAGACCTGTGATTAGCATGTTTTATTGCAAGGCATCTACTGTGTACATTAGGTAGGATTACAGTCCTCATTTTGCAAGCCCAGGCTAAAAGGCTGAACATAAGAAATGTACCTCTGGGCATTTTTTTATGGAATATTTGGTGCAGAAAAAAAACAGTAATACTTCCAGTGGTTCCTAAGCATTAAGATACACAGCTGTGTTTAAATGTATTGACCTGGAAAGAACACTCATTCATGAGTTCCTATTTCATATTCAGCTCTAGAAGGATAAAAAGATGTAAATACAAATAATTGATTATAATACAGTGGTTTACATGAATATGAAACAATGTCAATTGAATTTAGACAAACATTATAAAAAGAGAAATCTAATAATGGAAAGATGGATACAATACACTGAAAGCATGCAAAAGGTAACATAAAATGCATAAAATGATCATATAACTTAACATATAAGTCATTGAAATCTGACGTGAGAAAAAGTGCAGAAAGACAGGGTAAAGGAATCCATCCTTTGGATGAGATGTTAATCTGTGACCCCATCTGCTTGAGTTGGTGGTAGCTCTGGTGGAAGTAAAAGATCCCAGGGCACCTATCAAAAAGAGTAGGGGATCCTCTATTTAACAAATACTTAATAGTTACAATTAAGTACACAATGTATAAAATATAAAAAATAAAAACAATATTTAACATTATTCCTAATATTATAAACAAACTATTTGCATTTCCTTCTTATTTGTATTATTTGCACTTCAAGCATTCATGATATACATATACTCCCTCTGGTTAATTCCTTTCCCATATTTCCTGCGCATTTCCTCCACATCTCCCTATATTTCACACCTCTCTCTGCTCCTTATGCAGCTACTTCCTATACATTCTGTCTTGTCCTACTTTCCATTATACTTTGCTTATTCCAGTTACTAATAATTCTGTAACATGCTCTACTACTTGCTTAATTACTAAAAACTCTGAAATATGTTCTATTACATGTTACATGTTTATTTACAACTACTTGGACCCTATAGCCAATTTAACTACAGTTGTGTTATTTGCAATTTTATTTTTACTCATTTTGAAACATCTTGTTTATATAGTAATTGCCGTTATGGTAATTGGGAATCAATATAAGTTAATCAAATATAAAGAGAGATGGATGAACAAATTTAACAATTAGTGCAGAATATTATGTCTATAATATGTTCAGGAATAAATTCAAAATTAATAAGTGATATGACATGAAATTTTGAATCTACCCTGACAGAAAAGTGTTAAGAGTTTTTTTACTGTGCATTTATAGTGTTGTTATTGTACCAAAATCAATTTTGCCAGATACTATAACCCTATAGTAATTCCTCAATTTAGGAACCAAGAATTTTGTTGTTTTGTTGTTTTGTGTTGAGCCAAGAATAATGTAGTTTTGTAAGTAAAAACTCTGAAATATATTCTATTACATGTTACATGTTTATTTACAACTACTTGGACCCTATAGCCAATTTAACTACAGTTGTGTTATTTGCAATTTTATTTTTACTCATTTTGAAACATCTTGTTTATATAGTAATTGCCGTTATGGTAATTGGGAATCAATATAAGTTAATCAAATATAAAGAGAGATGGATGAACAAATTTAACAATTAGTGCAGAATATTATGTCTATAATATGTTCAGGAATAAATTCAAAATTAATAAGTGATATGACATGAAATTTTGAATCTACCCTGACAGAAAAGTGTTAAGAGTTTTTTTACTGTGCATTTATAGTGTTGTTATTGTACCAAAATCAATTTTGCCAGATACTATAACCCTATAGTAATTCCTCAATTTAGGAACCAAGAATTTTGTTGTTTTGTTGTTTTGTGTTGAGCCAAGAATACTGTAGTTTTGTAAGTCAGTTTTCAATTTCAGCTAGAGCGTCTTCTGTGTGGAGGCATGCGCGAACGGGCGTGCCTTCGTTGAAGGTTGTGCGTCAGGGCTGATAACTCAGTACGTAAAAATCCCCTACCAAACATTAGCGGACTGGAGTTCCGCTGTGGCGACCCCTAACCAGGTTAAGCCGAAAGACACAACAACCTCAAGTACTAGATTCCACAGAGCAACAACCAAATTGAAAGACTTGTTCAGACAAAAAAAAAAAACTTGCATCAAAAATGGTGACAGTTCAGATATTTCAGATGGAGTTACATGGGATGCTGCATTTGTGCTCCTAAACTGCTGAGAAGACAGTCTTGCTAAACACCATTCTGATATGCTTGTTTTAGTCTCATGCAAGACGATTAGCATCAGCCACCAGAGGACAGCATCAGAAAGATTTTGTCATACCCTTCACTCATTTACATTGCAAAAAGTGTAGCAGAGTGAAGTGTGTGAGAGGTTGTAAAGTTGTCCATGCATTAGAGAGACTCTTCTGCCTGCTGTCTGGGTGGCAGGACTAAGTACGTTGCATCTTTCAAGGTAGTAAAACTCTGCATCCTTACCATTAGTTCAGTGAGGGAGCTAAATCTCCACGTACAACAAAGAGTTAGGACTGGGTTGCTGATCACAGCTATTTGTTAATATTCCGTCATAATGGATTCAAGAAATTCACCTCAACAGTGCACTTCCTTCTCTCAAGGCAATTTTCTTGAAAACAATAACAACTGGATGCAACTGATGACCCGTTTATAACGATCTACAGTATTTGTCCGTTCTAGAGAATAGAAACACACCCCTGCAACCTGTGTGTTTTTCTGCAGCACAGTTGTGATACACATTAAAAAATAGGTTGTTATCTTGGGCACAGTACTGAACCTCATGGGGTCTTCAGGCACAGTAGAGGAGTACTGTGTGGTTAAGGGACTAAGCAAATTGAGTTTGTGGGAATCAAACTCTTGACTGCTAGCATCTCACAGTTAGGAAATGTACAACCGAAATGGACTGAAATGTTGTAGGAAAGATGACTAATACAGACATTTGTAATCTTTGTTATTAAGGTAAGGGTAAGGATGAATTTGAGCAACACTGACATCACTTTGATCCAGACGTTTTGATTAAACAACACATTTCAGCAGAGTTCAACTGTCCACATGATTACCTATAAAATCAGAACCAGAGGAATTCTCACCACCTTCTCAAACTGAAGATGTTTATAACTGACAATTCAGCTCAGCCTAAAAATTCTGTACTTGCAGATACTGATTCTGAAAAAGTAGTGTCTGATATGCAGGCTGGTATGAGGGACAATACTCAGGTTGCTCTTCAAATTCCCATCAATAGAAATTCAACACATGGAAGACTAATTTAAAAAAAAATCAGTTTGACACAGTGATTGTGCATGGTACATACATTTATATGACATTGCATTTAATTGATGGTAGAAGGATATGATAAGCCTATCAAAACTATCCTTTAAGTACATTTAACATTCTTCCACCCCAATATCCCTCCCTGTCTCTTACCCTTTTTCCATCAGTCCCATAGCATATTGAATGTCCTTGTGGATTCGCTGTCCACCACCTATTCCCGCAATCCATTTGATGGGCCACCGACAGCCTCTGTGAAAAAAAACAGTATTTTCAGAAGTTCAGGAAGTAGTTACCCATTCTTTCTTCCCCTTCTGTTCTTCATACACAGATCGACACCTTCAAGTCTTTCTGATATGATCTTGCATACCAATATAATTTCCATCTGTTTCTTCTGATCTCAGGTTAGATGAGATCTAGCTCTTCTATCCTATACTGATATTTCTTCTTCTCTATCCTGTGGATCTTTCTGGTAGCTTTCCTCTGGAATGGCTGTAGAAGATTGATGTATTATTTCTTATATGGCTTTCAGAGTGGCATGCAGTTTCCAAGGTAAGGCCCTGTTGAGTGAAATCATTACCTTATTGTTTCTGGAATTTATCTCCCTGAGGAAACACTCCAAGATTTGGCATGCTGCCACTAACCTCTGTCTCGACTACTGGTGTTTTCAGCATTCCAAGATCCCTTTCCTGTTCTGTTACAATTAGTTCCACTTAGGAACATAAGACTTATACTAGACAAATGATCACAGGGACCATAAGATACCAAGCCATAAACACCTTTAAGTAGACCGACTTATAAGTTCTTGCCACTCTTGTCAAAAACTTAATACTGATTCTCTCCCAAACTGAGCAAGGCCTTACATAAATTTGTGTCTATACATTCAGTCCTCAAGACTCATCTTAAAGGCAGACAGTAGTGCCAGCTCATTGTATGGGCTGTGAGTACTCTATGATAGGAATCCGTCCGTCTAAGTCTTGTTGATATTTTGGTAAAACTTTAGGTCTATAGTGGAGGTATTTGCAGAGACACTTGTTTTGTAATGGAGGTCAAATATATCTTGTTTTTTTTTTTATGTCTGGAAAAGGTAGAAACAGGTCGCCTCAGTACATCTGGCAGGTGACTGAGTCATGCTGAGATTTCAGGATAGTTTAAGGATTCAAAACCTTTACTTTTCTTGGTTAGAACTCTTTGGGGCATTTTCAGTTGAGCAATATACTTGGATTTATAGATACCAATGGGGGCATTGTATTCAAGGAAAGGTCTGACAAAGAAATAATACAGGTAGGAGATGATTGACTGGTCTTTCCAGGCTTGTTAGTTGTTGCTGAAGCACCTACCAAGGGAAGAAAATGCTGAGAGAAGAAAGGAGCCACTTTTGAGATTTTAAGTATTTTCTTCTGATTTTTTTTGTTTAGAATTACTGCTTTGCCGCCTACTTTTCCATGTTTTCCGGCTTGCTAAAGTTTATATCTGTATTAGAAACAGTATTTAGAACACATCTAGAGCCTGTTTACTGCATTTCCTGTGTTGCACTTAATTTAAAATCATTTTTTTTGTCTTAAAATTGCATTTTACCTGACTTTGGCCTAGCACTCAAGTGTGGGGTCATTTATTGCACTGTTGTGAATATTTTGCTACTTGTGTATCTCTGCTTTAAACTAAAATAAAAAAACAAAAAACAAAAAAATCTTGCTTTTTTTCCCACTTTCTGAAATTTAAGAAAGTTCAGTTACAGATTTTCTGTTCTGAACTGTTTGTAAGTTTCTTGGAGGCCAGTGCTTGCTTGGGCTAAAGGGAAGTCTCTCTGTTCACAAGTGGCAGTGGTTAACACTGAGCAGCCTGCCTGTCCCTGTAGGAGTGGTTACTGCCTAGAAGCTGTAGTTTTATTGGCCATTTTGGGTCAATTCTAAACTCCTTGATCTCTCTCTCTTAAAACCCTGCTGCCTCATGGTTTTGGTGTCTTTCCAGGCTTGTTAGTTGTTGCTGAAGCACCTACCAAGGGGAGAAAACGCTGAGAGAAGAAAGGAGTTACTTTTGAGATTTTAAGTATTTTCTTCTGATTTTTTGTTTAGAATTACTGTTTTGCCACCTACTTTTCGGTGTTTTCCGGCTTGCTAAAGTTTATATCTGCATTAGAAACAGTATTTAAAAAACATCTAGAGCCTGTTTACTGCATTTCCTGTGTTGCACTTAATTTAAAATCATTTTTTTCTCTTAAAATTGCATTTTACCTGACTTTGGCCTAGCACTCAAGTGTAGGGTCATTTATTGCACTGTTGTGAATATTTTGCTACTTGTGTATCTCTGCTACCTTTAAGCTAAAACAAAAAAAGAAAAAAACAAAAATATCCTGCTTTTTTCCCACTTTCTGAAATTTAAGAAAGTTCAGTTACAGATTTACTGTTCTGAACTGTTTGTAAGTTTCTTGGAGGCCAGTGCTTGCTTGCACTAAAGGGAAGTCTCTGTGTTCACTAGTGGCAGTTGTTAACACTGAGCAGCCTGCCTGTCCCTGTAGGAGTGGTTACTGTCTAGAAACTGTAGTTTTATTGGCCATTTTGGGTCAATTCCAAACTCCTTGACCTCTCTCTCTTAAAACCCTGCAACTCTCTTTTTGCACAGTCTTGCGCACAGAGCAGCATCAGGCAGCGCTGCTTAAACAGGTTTAAACTATTCCCAGCTCCACAAAGTCTGCTCTTCACTTTTTCCCTTAGAACTGCTCTAAATCTCTAATTAAGCACTCTATTCTCATTCTAAATCCCTGCACTTGCTTGTATAAGTAATATCATAGGTAAACACAAACTAAAGCACTACATCCTCTTATACGCCTTCTAAGCACTTGCTCCCTATTGGTTCTTTCTGATCAGTCAATAAGTAGTTCCCTATATTATTCAGGCACGTCCAAAGGTCAGTTTCGAGTTTACTGTCCAGTCCAGCTGGTGAATCTGGGAATCTTGAGGCAATGTTACAACTGCCTTGTGTATACAGACCACCTTCTCCTCCTCCCAAGAAGCTCAAATATATGTGAGAGATGCAACTATATAGCCAAACTGGAGGCTAAGCTCTCTTAACCCAGTACTGGCACAGCCTGTCAGGAGGAGAAGGTAACCACACACACCAGAAATCCAGTCTCACATAGACCTATCGCATCAGCATACCAAACACATAAACACACAAAAACATACTTGGAGGCTCTAAATAAAAATCTGCCTACGCAGCAGAGACCTCCAAAGCAGACATCCAAGCAACACCTACCACAAAACAATATCCACGTAGCACATAGCTCACAAAGTCAGTGTGCCACACAGTCACAGCCCTTAAGGCTAAACAACACACCTAATACACTTGTAATAGGTGACTCTATTGTCAGACACACTGACGTCCCACTCACCAGGCTGAACAAGGAGAAGGTCACTGTAAGCTGCCTGTCGGGTGCCAGGATCCGCCACATAACACAAGCACTCAGGTCATTCCAAAGCAAGTACAAATATGACTCCGTCATTGTCCATGCTGGTGTGAATGAGCTGAGACGTACCTCTCTGGACTACATGAAAAAAGACGTACAGGAGCTCTTTGATCATGTAGCCCAGGCCGGTATGACCCTGACCTTGAGTAGCATCTTACCCTCACCAAGAATGATGCCACAGTATAAAGACAAAATGATCAATTTTAACAATTGGCTAAAGTATTGGTGTCATTCAAAGGGGATCCAGTGTCTGTCAGCCTGGGATGACATGCTCGACAAGCCACGTTGCTTCACTAGGGACGGCTTGCACTTGTCACCCCTGGGTTTTTGAATACTGGCAAAGGCTCTTGCCTCCCCCATAATGCCTTTTTTTAGGCAAGGCTCAAAAGACAAACCCACCCCCATAGACAACACAAAGAAAAAAAAACTAAGGGTAATGCTGCTCAACGCCAGAAGTCTAAACCTCAAGATGCATGCACTCAAGACTCTCCTCAGTATGGAGAATATCGATATCTGTGCAGTAACAGAAACCTGGTTCAAGGCTCCTGAGAGCACCCCAGCACTAACAGGTTATACTTCATACCATGCGTTCCGGCCCCAAAACTCAGACCAAACCGCAAAAGGAGGGGGGGTATCCATATTTATCAAAGATACCCACACCTCCAAGTTAATGGCACTGCACAAAGCATCAGAGACCATCCATGTGCAACTAACAGTGGGCAAAACTGCCTTTCAGTTTGTAGCCTGCTACAGACCGCCCTCCCAAACACAGGAACCTCACTCGGCTTTCCTGAGAACACTGGAGAATATGAAGGTCTCTCCAAACACTATTATATTGGGTGACTTCAACTACCCAAACATCGATTGGGAAAACTACTCAAGCCCAAACACCCTTGCCCAATGGTTCCTAGAATTTATAAACTCAAATGCTATGGAACAACTGGTCACCACTCCCACAAGAGGGGAAAATATATTGGATCTGGTCATCACCAACATGGGGTCTCTATATTCCACACCAGAGGTATACCCCTCATTGGTAAGATCAGATCATAAATAAATCTCACTGGACATCCATATTCCATCCCCACCCCTAGCCAAGGAAACCACGGTGAAGAACTTCTCAAAAGCAAACTTCACACTTCTCAAAACTGAGGTGGAATCCTTCAAAGCCCCCGGGCCAGTGGAAAATACGGCCCAAAATGCAGAATCCTTTACAAAAGCATTCTATGGACACCTACAGGAATGCAGGGAGCATGCTATCCCAAATAAAACCAAGACTCACTCCTCCAAAGGCAGGAGACCTGTCTGGTGGACCCTGGCCATAAATAAGCTATACAACAGAAGGAGAAAGCTACTACATGACAGAGCAAAATCCCAAAAAGGGCAGGCATCACTGATCAGTACTAGCAAGAAACTACGATCCCTCATAAAATCATCTAAGGCCAGCTTCGAAAGAAAAATTGCACAAGACACTAAAGATAATCACAAGGCCTTCTTTAGTTATGTCAGAAACCTGGGAGGCAACTCCCAGATATGCTCTGAGTTAGTGCAAAATGGCAAAAAATACACTGAACCCACAGATATTGCCAAGATCCTAGCAGAAAGGTTCAGTGCAAACTTCTCCCCCCTCTTCCCCCCCAAAAGAGCAAATGACTATCCCAACAGAGTGTAGCCTTCCTGAGATCACAGATGCACAGGTGAGAGCTGCCCTCTCCAAAGCAAAAAACACAGCATCAATGGGACCAGACAGTGTCCTGGGCTGTGTCTTACACGAGCTCCAAGAAGAAGTAAACCCTCATATAAAGTCACTGTTCAATCTCAGCCTTACTACAGGATATGTAGCCAAGGAATGGCGTACAGCAAAAGTGGTCCCACTCCACAAAGGTGGTGCCACAACAGACCCCGGAAACTATTGCCCAATAAGCCTGACTAGCCTGGTCTGCAAAGCTATGGAGCATATCATCATGGAAATCATAAACAAAGACATTGGGAACCTCCAGACACTGGATCCTACCCAATTTGGCTTTGTTAAGGGCAGATCTTGCCTCTTGAACCTGGTCAACTTCTTTGAAACAATTACCAAAGCCATAGATGAAGGGAAGGTAGTCCACACAGCCTACCTGGACCTTGCAAAAGCCTTTGACACAATACCCCACTCGGGCATCATAAATAAGCTCACCAGCTTAAATATCAACCCCTATGTCACAAGATGGGTTGCAAACTGGCTCAGGGATAGAACCCACAAGGTCAGAATAGCAGGTGCCATGTCAGACTCTAAACCAGTTACAAGTGGTGTCCCACAAGGCTCAGTCCTGGGATCTCTCTTGTTCGGTATATATTTCTCCGAGGTACAGGCTAACATGGGTGGACTATGGCTGACCAAGTTCGCAGATGACTGCAAACTGGGTGCTGTAATTGACTCTCTGGCTGACACAAGCATCCTCCAAAAGGGTCTCACAGAGATGGATAACTGGTGCCAGAGCCATGGCCTAAAGCTAAATGCCAAAAAGTGCATAGTCATCCCCTTTGGGAAAAACAAAGTGCCCACAAATTACCACATAGGTGGTAATCCATTAATCTGGAAGAAGTAATTAGGGACTTGGGGACCCAAGTAGATAGCAATCTCTCCTTTGACAATCACATTGCCAAAGTGGTTATAAAGACCTTCTATATAGCCCACCTTATCACAAAAGGGTTCACATCTAGATCAAGAGAGGTCATTGTGCCCCTCTACTCATCACTTATCAGGCCCATAATTGAGTACAATGCCCCATTTGGGATGTACCTTACCCGACACCTTCAGCAACTGGAAAGACCCCAAAAGTATCTCACCAAGAGGATCAAGGGGCTCAAACAGATGCCCTATGCAGTTCGGCTAAAGAAACTCCAGCTGTACTCAGTTGCGTACCGCCTACTCAGAGGCGATCTGTGTCTGACATATAAAGCCATGTCCAACCCAGAATTAATGGACATGCTTCACCTCAGGAAATCCAAATCCCTTAGAGCTACATGCTCCAGGGACTTGAACCTCAGCACAGAAATAAATAGGACATGCTGGAGGGACAAATTCATATCCCAGAGGCTCCCCTCACTCTGGAACAAAATCCCAATCCATGTTAGCCAGAGCCCCTCACTGACAATCTTCAAGAGAAATCTTGACGAGTGGATGGGAGCTCGTAAGTTTACCCCTGGGATCTCTTTTTTGTCCCTACTAGACAGAGGCACAGTAAACTAACCTTAAAAGGGCTACCTTCTGTGACCTACTATACAGAGGCACAGTCAACTAATCTAAAAGGGTGGCAAAAGCCAAACACACTCTGGCTAGGCTTATAAATGCCCTAGGGCAGATAGCCTAGTATCAACCTATGAACCTACGAACCTATGGCTCTTTAATATATTCTCTTTCCAATTATGTGGACCATATATATGAAATTCATGATTAATGCAGGAACATGATCAGATGTGGGACAGAATTGTCCATATATGGACACTTATTACCATCTTTTTTGAAGAGGATCATTTATGACATATGGGATGGGGGAAGCTTTATTTTGATGAATGTTACTATGTTGAACTTATTTGCTTTTAACATTAGGGCATTTTTAGTACACCTGGTATGTGCATATTCTAGCCCTTGCAGAAGCTGTTTAGTATGTTTAGTATGTTCATGATAACAGTATCCAGCTGAAGTTTGATGTTCCTTCTACTGGTACACCACTCACTATTTGTAGAATACAGTACAGACCCATTAGTCTCACTAGGCTCATATGTAAAGCTGTGGAGTGCATTATCTCAGACTTATTTAATCTGGACATTCAAAATCTCTTAACCCTGGACCCTCATCAATCTGGCTTTATTAAAGGAAGTATCTGCCTATTTAACCTCATTAATTTCTTTGAAAAAGTAATTGAGGTACGGATAGTGGTTATGCAGGGCATATGTCATGTCTAGACCTGGCTAAAGCCTTCCACACTATTCTTCATGCAGGCATTATTGACAGACTGAGTATAAATGCTTGTATCTTGTAATAGATCACTAAGTGACTGACTGACAGAACACATGTGGTTAAAGTAGCAGGTGCCACTTCTGAAAGCAAAAACGTTACCAGTTATGTACCACAGGTCATAGATTTGAGCCATCTCCTATTTGGCATATATTTCTCAGACCTGTAGACCAGTTTTTCTGGCCCATAGGTAACTAAGTTTGCAAATGACTGTAAATTGGGTGTTGTTATTCTATCTTCAAGTGTCGCACAATTGCTCCAAAACAGCTTAGACCATGTTAACAACTGGTGCAAGAATAATGGTCTCAAACAAAATGTAAAACTAATGTCTTTCAGCTTTTCCCGTTTAGGGATCACCACAGCGGAAATCCGGTCTGCTCATGATTGGCAGTGGATTTTTACGGTGCCAAGTTGCCATCCTGATGCCCTACCTTCAAGGAAGGCATGCCCATTCATGCTCACACCTACCTGCATGTCTTTAGCATCACTCAACTGCGGGGAGGACATGCAGACTCCACACAGAAGGTGCTCCAGCTGAGAATCGAATGGAAGAATCTCTTGCTGAAAGGCGACAACGCTGACCGCTACACCACTATGGCCTACCTCAAAGAAAATGTAAAACAATTTAGTAAAATTAATTTTGGAAAGCAAAGCAGTTTCACTTACTGTATAGTAGATGCACTCCTCCAATCAGACACTATTGTAAGGGATGTGGGTATTTCTGTTCATAATTCCTTATCATTTGATCATCATGTCTCCACAGTAATTTTGAAAGCCTTTCATCTGGCCCATCTAATTTCCTAAGGCATCTCCACTAGATCCAGAGAAGTCTTAATTCCCCTTTCCTCATAGCTTATCAGAACCATTATTGAATATAATGCACCTTTTGGCATGCATTTATCTAAAGATATCACACAATTTGATAGACCTCTGAAATTCATAACTAAAAAGATCAGTGCCCTCAAAAATCATAATTATCAGGAGAGATTCAACAACAAAAATAAACAATGTACATATCTCAGATGACTTAGTGGGAAAGTCAGTGACTATGGTGTTCATGGTCCTGGGTTCAAGTCCTGCAAGGGTGGTTAAGTACGTACATATCTTGTATACCAGTCCACACAAAGCTGAATAAAAACATGTTTTAATAAAAGGTAAGTGGTTTTGTGCCCAGCACCAGGCACTTCATCAGACAAAATACAACACAACTTGAACAGTACATATACCACAGTAATTAACTAATTAATGAGGCAATTTATGTTCCTTCAATAAAGGCTTTAAAGGAATACACCCATTCAACCCTGGAAGTCTGTGTGCTTGCAAAGCAGTGATCCAGCTTGTCTCAGATTTTTCCACCTTATTATTAACACCCCCCCCCATTGCTCTGAGATATACATTGTAATACCAAAAAATTAAAAGAATGATCATTAAAATTAGATATGTTGATATGATAGAAAAAGCTTGTCAGTGACCCTCCAAAATTTCCTGGGATTATTGGCAAACTGTTACTTTTGAGAGAGCTAAGATTTTTCTTTTATCTGGAATGACATATTTTACCTAAGTATTCTATGAATTGTGCAAAGTCAACACTGAGTTCAGAAGTATATGTTACACAAATGATCTGTTTTAGACATTATTTATTCTATCTTATGTGTTAGCTACAGTGATGCAGACCTTGCACTGCAACTTTTCAATGTTGTTTTTCTTTTGGCTTTTCCTGATTAGGGGTCGCCACAGCGGAACTCCAATCTGAAAATGATTGGCAGTTGAATTTTACGGTGCTGAGGTACCAGCCCGACGCCCAGCCTTCAACAAAGGCACACCCATTCAAGCATGTCTTTCAAACACCACTCGACTGCAGGGAGGACATGCAGACTCCACACAGAAGGTGCTCCAGCTGAGAATCGAACGGGAGAACCTCTTGTTGTGAGGCAACAAAGCTGCTGCTGCACCACCATGGCTTACACCGCAACTTTTCAACGAGAGACCATCTTCTTTAGTACACTAAAAAAATGGACTTGAAATATGATTTGACATTAACATATTAACTGAGATTGGCTGACAGCACAAAGGAGTTCTCTCGAATAATAAATTCTCATTGGCAGTTATTGCTTAGAACCCAGACTGAAAAAGGGTAGGTCACATATCACACTTTTAAAGGAGACCATTAAACAATGGTAAACATTTTGTAATACAATGGTGCCCAGCAAAAACAAGAACAAAAACCCTAAATCAATGTAAAATTAGCTGAAAAGTAAAATAAGCTTAGAAACTGGGTAACCAGCATTTCTGAATTTGGGAAAACAAATTTGCATAAAATAAACTAATTAACAAACAAAAAACTGGAGACCAACACAGTCTTTATGCCCCATTGAATATAGTCTTACATAATACTACATTACTTAAGAAATATTCAACAAAAGCAATACTTAAAAATTGACAAAAACTAGTTGAATACAGTCGCTTAGGTGACAAGGTAATATTATGAATGGCAAAACCTGTACAGTCTGAGAGGCAGTAAAACATTATACTAGATTAGCATTTAAGAGAGGCACACTAGTCTGGCATTCTCTTTCTATGCGCTTCTTTGTGTGGTTTTATATTTTTTGAGTTCTTTGGTTGCTACCTGTCAGAACAGCCTTGTTGTTATGTTTTTTGATAGTGAAACATCTGTATTTTGTAGCTTTCTGTCATTTTGTGAATCTAGTTTGCCAAGAGGACAACATGAGATTGATAATGAAATGCTGTTGTTCAAAAGATTATCTATCCATCTAATTACAGTAGACATTCCAAATACACTGACACTTAAACTCCACAACTGAATAATAAAAACTATTTTGCCCAAAGTACTTATAAGAGTAAACACATCCAGCCAATAAAAGATAATAACTGCACAGGCAAATTCTTGTAGTCTGATGGTCTAACAGACATGAAGTTCACAGTTAAACTGTCTTAGCATACATTTCAAAAGTTGTGTCTCTCTCTTCCACTCTTTACTTTAGTGCCAAGACACTCCAATGACACATCCCTTGCTACAATTTTGCAGGATAGGACATCGACTATATCAATAACAAGTAGCAATATTATAAATTCTGCTTGTAATGCAAAGTTGATAGGATATTATTAGGGAACTCTGGGATCTCCCACTGCTAAAAGCAGCATAAAAACATAAAAGTATACACACATATTTAGAGTGTGAAGCATTGCCATGCAGGGTATGGGCTTTTGTTACCGATATATGTTTGCAATGATGCAGTGGTAGGCAGTTGGATGCCTGAAAAATAATGTTTGTACCACTACATCAAAGCAGAAAATGATTTCTGCACTGAAAGAGGCAGGCTATTTAATCTAGTACAGCACTGAATCCAACTATTTAAGTTTAAAACATTATGTTGTGAAAATGTAGCACTGCTACTTTAAATACATATTTTGATGTCTTGCCTTTAGCATCCTTGGCTCTATTATTCTAAGTAGATACTGAATCTTCAGCAGAAGTGACATCATTGCAATTTTCTCATGGCATTCAGACGACTGCATGGGATGATATTATTAAAGTAATCATCTCAGAAATATGGAAAAATAGCAGAAGCATAGACTTGTAAATAAGTTTAATGTCATAGCAGAGTGCAGTTATTATAAACTGCCAGGAACTAGATGAAACTTATCTAAATTCTTAATTGGCACAGTTGAATATGATAGATCATTTAGCTATTTCAGAATTATCACTTTTAAAATGAACTGTGTATTGTCAAACAAAGGGGTTGCTTGTAAAATGTAATGGTGTTTTCTCCATGAACTCAGTGGGATATAAAAAATAAAGTCTGATGTTTATATCACTTTTGATCTTTAGTCCAAACAGTTGTAGAAGAAAAAATAAATGGGAGGGTGTTGATAATCCAGAGAAACTTATGATTCTGATTATTTTTTGCTGATCAGGAATAATTACTCCTAGATTCTACTTTTAAGTGCCAGTGCCCTGACATAATTATCCCATACATTTTTGGTCCCTGGTTCATACTAGACTAAATGCCATTATGAGACATTTTAAGTCTAGCCACTTACCCCAAGTGAGAATCAAACCTTGCACCTTGTGTCTGTAAGGTAAACACCTTAACCGTTAAACCAACCTCCCACCCTGGTAGAAACTTTTGCAGTGAATCATGGTAACTATACTCCTGATAGTTTTCACTTATGATCAATTCCATCTTTATCCACATGCACATCTACAACTTTATAATTTTGTGTACAAAACTCATGCAGTATGTTGATTATTTTGATAAAGGGTATTAGACATACAGATTTCTTTATGTCACATCCTGGAACTGAATAGATATATTCCTTATACAGTTGTGAGAAACAGATTTTTTTTGTCATTATTTGTTGTCCAAAAGTACAAGATCATGAGTTTAGGGGGTAGGAATATCTGCTGAAAATAATAATACAAGTATAAAAGAAAGTTTCACTAAGTCTGACAAATATAGATGAGCCCAGAAGAGCAAAACCTTATGACTAGTGCAGTCTGGCTTGTTGTCCCTAATCTATTAGCCCTGTGGGCTTTTGTACTATAGATAGCCAGTGTGCAAAAAGAGCTTTATTTCTTTTATTTTCTCATTGGAAATTTGCCTATCTGCCATGATGTCTTGATAAAGGCAAGGAAGGTATTTAAATATCTTTGTACAGATGCATCTGTTAAAGGAACTGTAAAATTGGTATCAGTTACATTTTGAATCAGATATCTTAGAATGGTATTGTGGATAACACCACCTGGGTTTCAGAAATACTTAATGTAAACAGAAAGCCTTAATGTGCCCTTTTTTCACTCGCAGTAAGCCTTTGCAATTATTAGACTGCCCTAGTGCAGATGGTTCCTGATGGTGGAGGCCTCAGCATGGAGGGCAGTCCAATGCTCAAGCTGGGTGCTAATGCAGCATTCTGGGGGAGCAGCTAATGTTAATTAGCCACATGCTTTATTAATTGCAGTTAGCACAATGGTTAAGGTTACTATAGTTCCTGTGTTACTGCGTTTGATTCCCTCAGCCCTCGGTTGCATATTTTGTGACCTTGAGCAAGTCACTTAACCAGATATTGCTCCTGGGTTGTCACTGCAAAGTGTCTAGTCAGCCTAACTGGTTAACAAATTATTATTATTTTGTTGGGAAAAAAATGAACTCTGTCAAAGTGGCCTCCCATTCACTCTTATGGAAATAGTTGTGTTACAATTAAGTTAAATGAAAAGACATGTGGCTGGGGAGATGATAGTATGTGCATGTTTGTGTGGCTTGTATGTGTCTCTAGGGGCATGAGTTAACCTGGATGAGTATGTGTGTTTGTGTGTGTGTGGAGTGGGGGTGGGGGTGGGGTGGGGGTGCCTTTGCCAATGCAATTCAGTCCATGGCTCACCAGGGGAAAACACTCTCACTGACAAGTCTGACAGATGTAGCACAGTAAAAAGGTAATTCAGAGACATGCTAATAAGGCGATAATGAGGTATTTCTCACTGTGGTCATAGCTGTGTCCGAATTGCATGTTCTCACTATTGTGCAAATTGACCTACCTGTGGCAGGGAATTTACATAGGTTGGTACTGGGCTATCTGCCCGAAGGCATATATTAGCCCAGCCACGTTGTGCGGTATTCACTGCCCCTTTAGTAGTTCCCTAGACCCTTGTACTAGCAGCTAGTACCCTTGCCCCCTATCTAGTAGTGCTGCTGGTGTGACCCCCGGTGTGAACTTTCTGTTACCCATCCACTCATCAAGGTTCCTCTTGAAGAGTGATAGTAAGGGGCTCTGTCTTATGTAGATCGGGACCCTGTTCCATAGTAAGGGAAGTCTCTGTGAAGGGAATCTATCCCTCCAGCATGTCATGATCAGTGAGACTCTTTTTGAATTATAAGGTGTGTCTTGATAGCAGAAGCAAATAAGACAGTAGTTCTGTGTTTTATCTTTTTGCAGATGGATTGTGTTAAGATATGAAATGTTTAACAAAAGACAGACAACAGTATACTGAAACATGAAGAAACTGGAGTACATTACAATAACAAAAGTGATTTAAAGAACACGCAGTTGGTCTAGCAATAAGTTGCTCATGACAAAAGTATGTTTTCTTAATGGACCAGAAGACTTGAATGGGAGAGAAAAGCGAATGTCAAATTGATGAAGAGATCTAACAAAATACGGTTCAGGGTAAAGGATGGGAAGGTGGGGGATGTTTTACTTGAACATTATATATAACTGTTACTTGAGTTTGAGGAATTCAAGAGAAAAATCTCATAAGATGCAGGCCTATGACAGACATGTTGAAAAAAGTGTTCTAGTAAAAAGATACGGAACTGTGGAGCAGCTTTTCTCTTTGAAATGTTGCTTGCACAAATCAATGAACAAGTTGTTGCACTAAATCACCAGTGCATTTAAACATGGATGAAAAATAATTGGGGGTTGTGCCCAGACAAGAGAGCAGAAAATAGACAGTACTGGGACTGGCAAGGATCTCAGCAGGAATGGAGAGTCTAAGGACAGAAAATAAATTTGAGTGGACTCAGTGGGATAAGGGGAGAGTCTAAGGACAGAAAATAAACTTGAGTGGACTCAGTGGGATAAGGGGAGAGTCTAAGGACAGAAAATAAATTTGAGTGGACTCAGTGGGATAAGGGTCTTTTCTTCTAATCATTTCTACAAGTGTTCAAGTAAGCCACATGTTTTGCTGCTAGTTAAATATCTTCTAAAACATCCTCTTTGGTTGTTTGTGCATCATACCAGTCTTGTATGCTTTCTATGTACATTATTCTTATTATATTTGAATGTTAGTATTTAATTATTTGTTTGTTTGTTAATCCAGTAAGTTTCTTAGAGCCTCTTTAACCATAACCAAAGCCAGAAGCAAAAAAGGCAATATTGTATCATATGACATAGAAGAAAAACAAACTATCTATACAAAACAAGTATATATATATATATATATATATATATATTTAGTAAAAAGTTAACAATTCAATATAAATGAGCATTTTTCATACCAGAAAGTATATATACATATATATATATATATATATATATATATATATATATATATATATATATATGTGTGTGTGTGTGTGCATACGTATATCTAAAACTATATATGCTTAGCGAATGGTTGTGTACTCATTCACTCCTAACCAATGTTGCTTCCAAGCACAATAAGATCTCTTAGTTTTTGGTCTGTAGAAAATTCAGAATATAATGCAATTTAAGACCAAAAATCAGAGAAGAGAATAATAACAGAATGATTAATTGAAGTTTTTAGCTAATTTGCTTCAGCATTGAGTCTGGATGTTAAAATAATCTTACCAGATGGTATCTTGATTTGCTTAACTGGATGATTGCACACTGATTAAAGGTAGCGACTACAGAGCTGAATCGAACACGGCTGGTGGTCCTTGCCAGTGTGCAGTAATTGCAGCATAAGGGACAAATGCTTTATTGGTTGTACATTACAATGCCTAATGACATTGTCTTTGGCTAGAGGAGGTGCTGTGCTTGAATGTAACTAAATAAAAGCCTCAGCTGTTGGTCTAAGATAAATGGACTCTGAGCTCGAGTACTGCCGAGTGAGCAGACATCCATTTATTTCATTTAGCCTGGGCCACAGGAACACCAGAGTACATCTGCATATTCCTATGCCTTTAATACATTCTCTAGTAAGTCTGTTATAATTTGCGTTCTCTTCCTTTATCCTTTAAAAACTTCCAGGAATGCTGTTATTTTTAAGCTCTGGGGTAGAATGAGTGTTTGAGTGTGTATGTGTGTGTGTGTGAGTGTGTGTGTGTGTGTGTGTGTGTGTGTGTGTGTGTGTGTGTGTGTGTGTGTGTGTGTGTGTGTGGTAGTCTATTACTATTTGAGTTTTTATAAAATGCATTTATAAATTGTCTGTTTAAAAGGATTAATGTTTCCACATATTGAGCAATGAAGTATAAGCAATATAAAATAGATGCTACTCATTTAGCTGAACACAGACTACTGTTCTTCCCCTTTAATAAACTTCACAGACACCTGTCTCAACCTTGATTACTTACTTATGCTTTGTCTTTGTTTTCTGCCACAATATTTTGTACCTTTCCTGTCTTTCGCATATATATATATATATATATATATATATATATATATATATATGGGTTACCTTCATTTGATCGAAATTTCATTTGATCTAAACTCATTTGATCGAAAACCAGTATTCAAGGCAAGTAACAGGGATTTTTCCCCCTCCCCAAGGTTGTGCAACCCTGGAGTTGGTATATATAGTTAGGCTGGTGTGGAGGTGTTCATTAAAAATCTGTACTTTTTGTGTTATTTTCTTTTTTTGAAGGAAACTAGGTGTGGGGGGATTCGCCCACCACACCCCCCCAACTGTATATACCAACTCCAGGGTTGCACGACATTGGGGAGGGGGACCAATCCCTGTTATTTGCCTTGAAGTGTACTGAATTACTAGCTGTCCGTCAAATGAAATTTTGATCAAATGGGTTTCAGTCAAATGGGCTGTTGATCAAATGAATATATATATATTATTTATATTTATATATTACATTTCATTGCTGCCTTTTGTTAAAATGATGCTTCGGGAATGCAGTCATTTTTTTCTCTTCAGAAGTGCCTTGCCTTGTTCTTTTATTACTCAGATGTAATACCGACCACTAGGTTTCTGTATTTCTGTGTGTCTCAGGAGCACAGATTGTCTGTTCATATGTATATGCAAAGTATTCATGCAGAGGTTGTACAATTCATGGCAAAGTCAATGGTTATATTTTATTTTCATCTCATTGATTTAATCCCAGAGTACACATTTTTCCTTTTTATAATTATAAATCAGAATTCCTCCATGTTTATAAAAGTATAGATTTTAGAAAAATGATGTTGCATGTCTTACATGGTCCTCATAAGAAGTATATATGCTCTTAATCTATTGGCTGTCAGATGCACTTGAACTAATCCCTATGAAAACTAGAGATTTTGGAGAAAATGTGGTAGATTAAACTTAGCAAATAATGACAATAATAGAAACTGTAGATTTCTGTTACTTCAGAAAGTATACATTGATCCAAATTATCTTATTCTGTCAACTTCTCAAGTTAATGGTACTAATATTTTAAAAAGTGTCTCAGATTATGTCTGGATTTGCCTCTTGTTTTCTGCAGAAATATACTTTGAGTATATGTAGAACATTCATTTGTTGTCAGCTAGGTTGCATTTCTGTATCTCTTTAGGTGTATACCATGTAACTGGCCTCCACTATCCCTTGTATATTGACTGTGAGCCGTTTTCTTTTTCTTTTTGTTAATAGCCAGGGACTTGTAAACACCGAATGATGGCAAGTATTCATTTTTATTTAATTATGTCAAGTTTCATGAAAAATTGTGTAGAGAACTTAAGGGAATTAAGAGGCCAGCTTGGAATAAGTGTTGCCCAATATATTAGTGTTAGAGTGTGCTCAACAATATACTGAGGTTGAAAGTAACTTTGCTACAAATATGCAACATAAATAAAGTATAAGATAAAGTTGCTTAAATGTAGAAATAGAGTTTAGCAATATGTGATTAACATCCATACTAAATGATTGTGACTTGGAAAATAAGGAATCTGCTGAATGGACATCTTTCCTTACAGGCTTAAAAACAGGAAGTATGCATTTCATTGTCAGTGAGAGCAAAAATGTAAAATCTGTTTTTTTAAATAATGGACAACAGGACATGTTTCTATCATATGACACTATTACAATGTGTTTCCTTAAAAAAACATGCTTTTCTGCACTTATTAGCATTTGCACAAGAACAGATGTTCTTATACAAAGATCAAAATAGAATACTAAAGACAAAAACAGGATGTTCACACTGTCAGAAAAGCTGGCCTCCTATAAATTCAGCAAAAATGTGACAGGATATTGTTAAACAAGGAAGCTTAAAAATAATATCATTAAGTCAGCATTTGTATCAGCATTTGCATCAATCAGTATTATTTCTACAGGATGAGCAATTCTCCAAAATAGAATACAAAGAGGAAATGTATATGTGTGTGCATGACTAAAATTGTATATAAAGATCTGTATTAATCCAGTTATGTTAGGGGTATTAGTAGGGACACATTTGTCCCAGGGTGAATGTTATATCTCTCACATCATCTGTACTATATGAGAATTAAAGTAGAACAGTATCTGAAGCTGCAACATTAGCCCATGTGGTTTGTTATAAAAAGTTATTTGTTACTGCTCTGAGTTTTGTGCTGCAAAGTATATTCTCTCTCATCAGTGTATAGTCTGCAAGTTTCTGTATGCAACCGACTGTGAATGCAACTATAAACAGACTTTGATTTCAGCAAAACCCAGCCAGCAATACTGAGTGTCTTAAGAAGACTTTGGGGCCATCACATTAAGAATCACAGTAAGCAGCACTATAGTAACTACAATAACTAAAATTAATTTTTCAATGGCGAGCCAGTCAGGAGTCGAACCTAGAATCTTCAATGGTGAGCTAGCCTGCATTCGAACACAAAGGGAGTGGTAAGCCCTGCAGAGGATCACTTCAGTCAAATTGCAGTAACTAACATCTGTACATATATGTAATTTCTAAACAGAAGTATTCCAGTTTATGCAGCGTGCAGCAGTAACATTTTTTCAGACATCTGAATCCAGATTGAGCCTACAGTGCAGGAACATCACAGTGCCATAAATTCTCCAAGAAATGGTGGATATCTACTTTGCACAGCAGGTCGCTGCCTGTTGTGGTTCACCAGCTTTTCGAGTGACTTTGAAAAATTTCCAGCCATTTGCAATAACAGCCTGATCACCTTTTTTCTTGCTCACTGGTAAGATTTTTTTCTGTGTCACATTTTTAGTATGGATGCTATGAGACAGAATTCCAGCAAATGTTAAGTCAAGTTTTACTCTTAATGTAACAGAACAACCAGATAAAATATGGAGTAAATTGCAATGTTGGTATACACAACACATTAGTAAGCATAAAATCTTATTAGGGCAAGTTGACATACAGGCATTATGTAAGTGGATTGTAACATTTGATTGGTATTTGCAACAAAAAAATTAAGTATATCATAGTAAATGTTTATTGTGTGATTCAAGAGAAACGGCATTGTGTGTATTATGCCATAAAAAGTATTGTGTGATATTGCTAAAAAAATAGACTGTGAAGACAGATTTGTTCATGATACAGAATTAACTAAGGGTAAAGGGTTTTCATTATATCTAGATGTAAAGCAGTTATGTCCTGTCAGTACATTAATCTCTGAATTACAACAGCAATCAAATCTGTTATTGACAGAGTCCCCTGTAGATCTTGTAACTCCCTTTAAAAATTATGTACAAGCATGGAATGATGCCACGGCTACACATACAGATAAGGACAGAAACAAAGCTTATGATACATTGACAGAAGAATTTAATAAATTTTTAAAAGAAAAACAAAGTGACTTTAAAAAGTTCAGAAATGACATCCAAGATCTCTGTCAAAAGTGCATAGGAGCCCTGTAGTCAACAGAGGAATCTAATAACAGGTATCATACCTCCCTTAAACAATTACAGTTAGAAATGACAGACCTTAAACAGCGTCTGAAGGAAAAGGAAGAAGAATAAGATGAATTAACCGAGACTAACCTCCAAAATATTATTTTTTCATATCCCAGCTTAAGGAAGAGTTAAAAACACAAAACCAGTCCAAATTATAGAACAGGGGCTGGGAACCACAACAGATTTATATACACAGTCTAGATTATTACAGAGTTTACCACAGTGGAATGATAAAAAAGGCATATTTTATAACATGCTTGCATTTGAAGAATGGGTGGCATATACAGCAGGATCTGATATATGGACAGATGCATTACTTAGATGTTTCTGGATTTTCATTCCCAAATATTTTAAAACTTTCATTCAATTAAAACAAGATGATTATCAGTTAAACACAAAAGTAGGATGTATGATAGCCATTTTAATGACATTTACACAAGGGCAGCCTCTCACAGCCAGATTATTAGATAATTTTAAAGTTACTATCACAGATACATTAATGGAACACAATGAACATTTTAGGCTTGTGTTTCAAATCATATATCAAGAAACAGACAGAGACATGGGAAAAAGAGAAATACAAAAAAACAGCTAATACATTGCTTCTTAGAACAAGTCAAAGGGGTTCCAGGGGATATTAAACATATCTATGAAGAAAATTATGATACCCTCACTGATTTGGTACAAAAACTAATGAGGGGACAGACTATGGCCGATGATGGGACATTATACTCACACCATATCTTTGCATTTGAAGATAATAGTAAGCCATTTGTAGTAATTGGTGAGGTAAAAAACAGGGGAAGGCAAAGGTGGTGTGTCCAACCACCAGCAGAAAGAGCTGTTTCAACACCACCCGCTCCTGCCTCTATGACTGTAGTACCAGGATCAAGCACAGGTAATGAGCAAAAGGACCCAACATGCTTCTTTTGTAAAAAATAGGACATGTTAAGCAAAATTGTGATCATTACAAAGCCTGGTGCAAAAAGAAGGAAGAACAGGGGGTGTTTCCAAAAAGAGAGCAAAAACATTTATAAGAAAAATCAGAAAAGCAGGATTATGTACAAAAACCTTACAATATTGGTAAAGACAGTTATAAGAGCCATCAATATACAGGAAAAGGGGAAGTATGCCCTGTAGATTTTCAAACAGTTTCACCTGTAAATCCAAAACATTTGACAGAACAGGCAGAAGGAATAGCTTGGCAACAGTTAAAAAAAGAGATTGAAAAACCTAAATATGTAGATCATTCAGACATAGAGGAAGATGACAAGCAAAAACATGAGGTTTGTCATATTGCATTTGAAAATAAAGGAGAGGATGAGTGGATTTTCCTACAATAGGGATGTGCCCCCCATCCTACTCTGGTATCTTTCCTGACTACCTTTAAAAAGGGTCGAGATGGACAACCACTGACTGATATTTGGGTAGAGGGGTCACTGTGGAAAAATGTCTTAACAGACACAGGAGCAGCAGTATCTGTCACAAACAGACAGTTACCATCAAATCCTATAAAAACAGTTTGCATTTCAACATTTAATGGCATAGGATGCTATGCAGTGAGTAGTCAAAATGTGGACATAACGTATAGTCAAGCGGGACAGACATGGAAGGGTGCATTTTTAATACATCCATCTTGCTCAAATACCATTATTGGTATGGACATTCTAGGGCCTTTGGGCATAGTAATTGATTTACCTAATGAAATTCTGTGGATGGGAGACAAACAACAAAGAGAGGAAGAGCAAAGTACAGGTTGCTATGCAATCTCTCTACCTGACAAACCTGAAAAACCTACAGGCTATGTAAATACAGACAGTGAGGATGTATGGAAGCATTTACAACAGCAATTCCCAAATCTGTGGTCCAAGGGTCCCAGTGATTGGGGGAAACTAGAAAGCCCAGTAGGGGTAGGAAGTGATTAGGACTATATACCACCTTTTCAAAAACAATATCCTATTCCTAGGGAAGCAGAAGAACATATGGAAAAATGTTTTGCAGAATGTGAAAAAGAAGGGATTATACAAAAGGGCAACAGTCCTACAAATTCACCAGTCTCGCCAGTTAAGAAAAAAGATGGTAGTTATCATCTTGTTATGGATTTATGGAAGGTTAATCAATATACTACTCCTAGAGCACATTTGATTCCAGGAGTCCCAGAGTTGGCTGCACATATTAAGCCACAAAGTAAGTGGTTTACAGTAATAGATTTATCAAATGGCTTTTTTGCAGTACCACTCAAGAAAAAAGATTGGCCAAGATTTGCCTTTACATTTAAAAAGCATCAATATGTCATGACAAGTTTACCACAAAGGTTTCAAAATAGTCCAGTTATTTTTCATCAGACAGTAAGATCCATTCAACAACATCTGGAAAAGGATGATTCAGTAATACATTACACTGATGATATTTTAATTCAGTCAGAAACAATAGGGGAGCATGTGAAGCTTCCTAAGAGAGTTTTTCATACTCTGCAGTAAGCAGGGTTTAAGGTTAAAAGTGAAAAAAATCAGTTTATGTCACAAGAAGTCAAGTTTCTAGGTACTATTATAAAACCAAACAGGAAGGTCTCCTTGCCCTATACATGTACAAGGCATTTTACAAATGAAAAAGCCACTGACTATAGCAGACTTACATAAATTAATGGGAATTATGAATTACAATAGGGAATTTATAGAGGATTATGCATCCGTGGCTGCTCCCCTATACAAAATGTTACAGGAACAAAAAAACTCCACCTTTTTAGAGTGGGGATCTCATGAAGAGGAGGCATTTTCACAAATAAAAGTAAAACTAGCACAAGCTACAGAATTAATAGCACCCACACCAAGGTTACCATTTGTGCTACAAGCAGCAGCAGGGAAAAATAAAAACCTGTCTGTGGTACTACTACAGGAATGGCCACATAGTAGCAACAACAGAATGGAAAAAAACATTACGCCCAGTCACTTTCTTTAGCAGGAAGATGACTCCAGTGGAATTGGGCTACCATCCATATATACAGCAGTTATTAGCCATTTACTGGGGTATTAAACAAACTGAATATTTGACCGTATTTTCCAGCATTATAGTACAAACACCACATCAAGCAGTAAAAGCTCTGATAGACAATTTTGAAATTAATAAAATTACAGATGGTATTAGTCAGGCAGTCTTTGCAAAATGGATGGCACTTTTTGGAATGAAAACTGTTACTATACAGACAGGGGACAAATACTATTTGTCAAACCACATGGGATATGAAGGAAAACAGCATAGCTGTTTAGAAAAGATAATGTCACCTGATGTGCAATTTTTAGCATCTGATTTTGATCACTTTAAGCCATCCATCTTTGTGGATGGAGCACGATATTGGGACCAAGGCAGATACTGGACAGGATTTGCCATAGTTCCAGAGAATCCACAACTGAGTTCTCCTGAACTAATCAAGTTGAACTGGAGGCAGTACTGTATGTGATAAAGTATTACAATCCTGTTAACATTTTTTTCAGATAGTGCTTATGTAGTAAATTCTTTGAAACTGCATATGGGAACCTGGGTAAGGCGAGGATTTGTGGATAGTGTAAGCAAACCATTATGGCATGCTGAAGTATTAAAAGACATATATAAAGTTACAACAATGTCAAAACAACAAGGACAGTATAGCATCTTAAAAGTAAAAGCACATCAAAAGCCAACCAGTGAAACTTACAGGTTAAATGTGTTAGCTGATACTTTGGCAAAACAAGCAGCACAAAATGGAAAAGAACTTCCAGAATATGAGTATGCCAGTCTAGAAGTTAGTGTCTTAAAAAAAGTTAGATGAAGAGTCAGTAGAAAATGACCTTGTAAATATACAAAAACAACAGGGCTTAAAAGAGGAAACTGATCAATGCAGATTAGCAGGTATACCACCAAAGGAGTACTATGCATACACCACTTCCAAAGAGTTACAGTTGCCATATGTACCATTTCAGTTGGCACTCCAGTTGGTCAAGTTAAATCACCAAATACTGGGCCATATAGGAACTGATAAGTTATGGGCAGTTGTAAAAGAAAAGTATTGGAACCCAAATTTAAAAAATGTCTGCAAGCTGATTGTAGAAGAATGTTTAATCTGTCTGCAGGTGAATGCTAAAAGCAAAAGGCCTCAGTTACATCAAGTACAGCCAGCGGATGGGCCATGGTATGCAGTTCAAATAGATTATGCAGGTCCATTACCAACAACAAAGGGAGGTTACAGGTATCTACTAGTAGTAGTGGACAGCTTTTCAAAATGGGTAGAAGCAATTCCTACCAAAACCATGACATCAAAGGCAACAGCAGAAACCTTATGGAAAAATATTTTCTGTCATTGGGGATGGCCATAGGTCATAGAGTCACACAATGGCCCACAGTTTATTAGTGACCTCATTAAACAAATGTGTAATTTGTTAGGCATACAGCAAAGGTTTCATGTACCATACAATCCACAATCTAATGGCATTGTAGAATGTATGAATCGGACGTTAAAAGAAAGTCTAAAAAAGGCATGCTTCGAAAAGGGCAATACATGGGTACATCATTTGCCTGGTATTTTAATGGGTATTCGAGTAACACCAAACAGCAAAACAGGTATTTCCCCATATAAAATAATGACAGGCCACAAAATGCCCATACAATTACCATTTGACCCAGATTTACCTAATGGTAGGCCCATGCTAGAAAACAGCAAACATCAGGAATGGCTAAAACAACTTACTAGTATATGTGACTATAATGCAAGGGAGCAAGCATTCCATCTATGGAAAAAGGTGCCAATATTACCAACTGAAGAAAACCTTCCCTGTCAAACCAAAGTATTGGTAAAAACATTCCAAATGGATGGACCATGGGCTAGTAATTGGCAAGGCCCTTTTGAAGTATTGGAACAAATTGGACCATTAGTCTACAAAATCAAAGGAAAAAAGAAAAACAGAACAATGTTGGTACATAAAGATCAACTAAGAATGATCAAAAATAGTGAGTAATGTAAATCTGATTAAATGTATTCTCTTGTAAGTTTCCATCAGAGAAAAACATAATGAAATTGACATGGTTTAAAGTGCATCCTTTTGGAAATCCAGTTTCGGATGATCAAAGGCAAAATGATTCAGCAATGGAATTTCTATTTAAAGGATGTTTTTTTTAAATTGATAGTAGCTATCATACTATTATTGTATTGCTTAGTATTAAATTATACCTACAACCTGTTGATCAAACTGTAAAGTTACATAAGAGAGAGAGAGAGAGAGAGTAAAGAAATGTGGAAAAATGAACAAGATTGGTCACCATCTTTTAACACTTTTTTGGCAAGACCATGTTGGTATGCAAAAAGCATGAATGTTTCTAATTGTTCGGTATGTAGTTTATTACCAAAAATAACAGAGGTAATGCCTCTAATACCTTTTCCACTAAATTCTCTTAGTAGTTGCAGGGTATTAATAAATGAAACAGGAGATCAAGCCATAAATGTACAATTACGTAAAGCAAGAGTACAGTTATCTGCTATAGTGCAGGGGATCACATGTTTTCAACAAAATGGAACTGCTCCAGTGGGTAATAGCAACTGTATTCAAACAATTGAAATGATAAATTTTCACAACCACATACCAGTACGTGGAGTATTTTCTCATGGTTTTCCTATTTTAATACCAATTAAGGGTCAGTTAATATTACGTGACACAGCAGTATTTCATTTTTCACAAAATGATAAAAATGAGTGTAAAACCAATATTACATGTTGGCGAAGTAAAACAGATAAAAACTTTTACAGTTGTACATGATAAAATTCCTACTATGGGGCAAGTAAATGGCAGTCTGGTAAATAGCAGTGTTGCTCTATCAGATGGGTTATATTACATCTGTGGTAAATATGCTTATAAATTGTTACCAAAGGGATGGGATGGCACCTGTTATATAGGATTAGTGGTACCAGCAATGCATCATGTAAAAGAGTTACCAAAAGGAAGCATTAGAAATGCAAAAAAGAAAAGGGATATATTACCTGTGATCGAAAGTCCAGAAAATCCAGTAGACACCTTAGATACATCACGTATATATCATCAAAATCTTGATTATATTACATTACAAGATATGGATTTAGGAGATGATGTAATCTCTGGAGCAGGTATTTTTCCTTGGTACAGGGCTGCAAAAGCCATCTGGGAGCTGAGAAAACTATCTAAACTAGTTAAGGTATTGGCAAATGCCACTTTCAATGCAGTCCTTGACATTACTGTTGAAATGACAGCTATACGAACTATGGTTTTGCAGAATCGAATGGCATTATAGGTTCATAGGTTAGTACTAGGCTAAGTGCCCTTGTGAGCCATTGTAAGCCTAGCCAATTAGCCCTTGTGAGACTCAAACCCTGCACCTTGTGTTTTCAAGGCAAACACCTTAACCATTAGGCCATCCTCCATAGATTACATATTAGCATCCCAAGGGGGTACATGTGCTTTAATAGGAAAACAATGTTGTACATTTATTCCAGACAAAACAGAATCTGTAAAAGCACATTTAGAAGTAATTGCACAAGTGTCTCAACATACTAGAAAAAACTGGAATGATGATTGCAGTGAATGGTTTAGTAAACTATTTACAGGATGGACAGGAAGAATCACTGTATTTTTAATTTCTTTTGTTGTTATTGTAGTGCTTGGTTGCATATTATTTACATGTATTAAAGTGTACTTAGCAAAAGCTAGTCAAGTTACTGTTGTTAATTGTCATAATGAAAGAGTATTATCAAATAATGCTGAATTTATTTCCCTGGTTTAAAATAAAAAAGAGGGAATTGTTAGAGTGTGCTCAACAATATACTAAGGTTGAAAGTAACTTTGCTACAAATATGCAACACAAATAAGGTATAAGATAAAGCTTGCTCAAATGTAGAAATAGAGTTAAGCAATATGTGATTAGTACCCCTACTAAATGACTGTGACTTGGAAAATAAGGAATCTGCTGAATTGACATCTTTCCTTACAGACTTAAAAACAGGATGTATGCATTTCATTGTCAGTGAGAGCAAAAATGTAAAATCTGTTTTTTTAAGAATGGACAACATACATGTTTCTATCATATGCTACTGTTACAACGTGTTTCTTTAAAAAACATGTTTTTCTGCACTTATCAGCATTTGCACAAGAACCGATGTTCTTATACAAAGATACAAATAAAATACTAAAGACAAAAACAGGATGTTCACACTGTCAGAAAAGCTGGCCTCCTATAAATTCAGCAAAAATGTGACACAACATTGTTAAACAAGGAAGCTTAAAAATAATATCATTAAGTCAGCATTTGTGTCAGCATCTGCAACAATCAGTATTGTTTCTACAGGATGAGCAATTCTCCAAAATAGAATACCAAGAGGAAATGCATATGTGTGTGCATGACTAAAATTGTATATAAAGATCTATATTAATCCAGTTATGTTAGTGGTATTGGTAGGGACACATTTGTCCCGAGGTAAATGTTATATCTCTCACATCATCTGTACTATATGAGAAGTAAAGTAGAACAGTACCTAAAGCTGCAACATTAGTCCATGTGGCTTGTTATAAAACGTTATTTGTTACTGCTCTGAGTTTGGTGCTGCAAAGTATATTCTCTCATCAGTGTATATTCTGCAAGTTTCTGTATGCAACAGACTGTGAATGCAACTATAACCAGACTTTGATTTCAGCAAAATCCCGCCAGCACGACTGAGTGTCTTAAGAAGACTTCGGAGCCATCACAGTAAGAATCACAGTAAGCAGCACCATAGTAACTACAATAACTAAAATTAATTTTTCAATTAGCGGTTAGTAATACACTAATACACTTTACAATTCTGTCTTATTTAAACATTGTTCCAATACTCATTCAGCACAAGTAGCAAAGGAAGTAATCACATCATAAAAATATCAATCTTTCAAAAGAGATGGCTACTTGTGGGATAATACTTCTAGTGCCAATCACAATGCATGTGTGAATCATAGACACAAATACTACTCAGGAATTTATATTTTATTGTATTATGTTAAAATGTGGAGAACAGTAATATGCGACAAAAAAAAAAAAAAAAAAGTATTCATTGCTAAGTCATCCAGAGCACAAATCAGTTTTATTTCAAAATACTCACTCAAACCTCAAACTGCTAGAATTTGCTAGGCTCCACCAATTCCAAAAAGAAATAGAAATATTTTTGGACAGATTCCAAAAGATTTGCTCTCAGTGTACGTTTGTCCTGATTCCAAAAGACTTGAACTCAGTGTAAAGGACTTACTTTGGTGTAAGGCCTATCTATAAACAGGCGTACTACGTGGACCTGATTCCAAAACACCTACTCACAGCCTGTTCTCAGTGTAGCTGTCTTTTGAAATTGGGGCCTTTGTCTTTTTCACTTTGATATTGTGATTTATATGATCTGAAAAGACAGTTCTCCGCTACCCTTTAGTTTGAAGTTTCATGCCCTGACCCTAAAGAGGTGGCATACTATCTTGTTCCTAAAGCTTTAAAGCTATATGACCTCAGGAAGAACTTGACTATGGGCATTTTTACTTTTCAAGATCTTGATGAGCTTCTGGCAGTGAAAATACCTGCTCCAGAAGATGTGTGTTAATGTATGGAACTTTTTTTTTTTGGGGGGGGGGTTATGTTGCAAATTACTACTTAGAGGATTCTTGAGTATCAATTTAAACTTAAGTAAACTAAAAAAAGTCTTCAGTAGAGTACATTTCTAGAATGCATGAAGCCACAAGACAATGTTACAAGACACATTCTGATATTAAATGGAGGAGGCTGTAGGATACATATATCTCATGTGTCAGGAAATGATGCATTTACAACTAAACAATTTTCAGAGAATGTGACCAAAGTGCAAAAAAGTATTACAGCAGTCAGTCAGTATCTTTTCCTTTGTGAGTATTTGTACTTGCATTGCCTTGTCTAATTTGTCAAAACTAATCTGCTAAACTAAACTGATCTGCTCTGACATATCTCTCGCCAAACTCCAAGCCACTACCCAAAACTGCTTTTCCACTGTCGAAAAATGGTTCTCGGAACTTAAACTCTTACTCAACCCTACCAAAACCAAATTACTTCTATTTTTCCCCACTCCAGCTACTGCTCAAACTATAGAACCCCTCAACACCAACAACCCAACCTTCCATGTGTCCTCCAATAATGGCACCATTATCTACCCCGTATCCCATACCAAACTACTAGGGGTGACCATAGACCATAAACTTAAATTTGATATGCATGTAAATTTAACCATTAAATCGGTCAACAAAAAACTTGGGTCAATGTATAGAATAAAGGCCTTCTTAACTCCGCACAGCAAACTAACTATTGCCCAAACCCACCTCCTCTCCACACTCCTTTATGTCCGCCCGATATTCTCCTTCCTCAATAAGAAAGAGCTTAATAAACTTTCTACTACCTACAATCACATAGCCAGATTCATAACTGGAACGCCCTATCGCACCCATCACTGCCTAAATTTAAGGTCTCTCGAATGGCTGGAACTGCCCAATATTCTCAAATTCAACCAGCTAACCGAGGCTTTTAAAATTATCAACCATCCAGATAAAACCCCCTCACTGAACAAAATACTTACCCCGTACTCCAACCTTAACTCCCTCAGGTCTTCCAAAAGTCTACAAGTACTGACCATTAAATCTAACAACGCTGGTGGTGAAGCACTATATGCCAATTCCATTGGCAAATCCTGGAATGCCCTTCCAATCAACCTAAGACTTATGACCTCTCAGTACCAATTTAAAATACATCTTAGAGCATACCTGAAATCCAAATGGTTATGCCCTTGCTCCAATCCAGACTAAAAGCTATTGTCCCTGCCTCACCTAGGCTTCTCTCAGCCTCCACCTAACCCAAAACCAAAGAATCCTCTATTTAGCCCTGTTTGTCTGGCTGTTCTAATCTGTACCTCGTTAAATCATTTATATAACTCTTGCTTCTCTTATTTGGCCTTTAAGCGTCAGTGTATTTAATTGTATTTACTTGTTTTAGCTTTATCATTGTATTTGTATTAACTAGTATTTACTTGTGTTAACTTCATCAGTGTATTTGTTAATCTAACCATGACCTTGGAGCTTTTCTCCCCGGGCCTCCACTGAAAATGGACATGTATCCAGTTGGACTAGCCCGGTCAACAAATGTAAAATAAAATAAAAATAAAATAAAATAAAATAAAAATAAATAAATAAAATAATCTGGCAATTAGCAAAGAGGATTAAAGCTATGAGTTGTTAATCTGCTATTTCTAGCAAAAGGTTTGATTCCCACAGACTTTATTTTCCCAGGGATTATGAGCAAGTCACTCAATGAGACAGTGCTCCTTGCAGACCCCATAAAAGGCCCATTTGTAGCAATGCTCTTCTCTGATTAATAAATGATACTTAAGCAAATAACACTGGGAGATGATTAGGCTTTTTAAATTACTCCTTTTATTTGTTTTGTACATATTTTGTTTGCTATCCAACTTTATTACATTGCATCTCAACACGACCCCCATCAATAGTCCCAAAGCATCCATTATTTTTGAAACAGATGACAAAAACTTCACTGCCCACTGCCACCTGCAAATGAACATGAGATGCTTGGGCCTTCAGTCTGAAGCTATGTAACAGTTGTCAACATTGTGCTGAATTACAGGAAAACCAGATAACTGTCCTTCAGTCCATAATGTTTGATAGAAATGTAACGTTTTGCAAGTGTTTTCAGACCCACTATTTACTGTCAGCTGCCAATGTTTATCCAGTCTTTAATGCCTGTTAAAGAAAAATTCATACTCCTCAACTCTAGCACTTTCATAATAATGCTTCTATTTGGGGGAAATGCTGTACTCCCCTGATATTATGATCATGCCGGAGTGTATCTTTGTATGTTTATCTGCTGTAGTCACCTAACTATACCAAACTTTTTTTTCTCTTCCTATGTTTGCCATGTTGCCCACATCACTGATGGCACCTTTTCTTGTACCTCATTCATGTCCTTCCTCTCTCTATAATTCCTCATTTTGGACCATCTAGCATCATGTCACTTCCCCCCAGACTGTTCAAACACTAGATCGAACTTTCCTTCCATTTCACCTTCTAATTCTTCCAATCCTTTGTGTACGTTTCATGTGGTACATTCTTCAAAATCTCATTTGCAGTGCACTGCATAATTTGTGACCTGCTGGATCTGAAGGCTTATTTATACTTTGTTACCCTCAGAAATCTAAACTGTGTGTCATATCCATGTTTTCTACTTCTTTCTTCTTGGAATTTTGAGTCCTCACTATATTTTCTGCAACTTATTGTATCTTCATTTTCAGCATCAGGTGCCATAATGGCACATCATGAAAAGTGCTCTAGTCCTTAAATAATAAAGTGCAGAGATGTGTCCTTGATATCTTACCCAAATTACCTTAAGGCAGTATAAAAAAAAACACATTAAAAGTCCACTATGTAAAGGGTTGTAGGAAAGTTAACAAAATGGAATTATATTTAATTTAATTTTTGTTTAAAATGTTTTTTTATCAAGTTCAGGTTTACCTTATATCAATTAACTATTAATTTAACTGTTTATTTACATGTTTCTGTTGGACTTGGTCTGTTGAATTTTAACCACCACTGAAAATGTACACTTAGTGAGTGGCCCAGTGCGATATCACGGTAAACAAATGTCAATAAATCAATAAATACAATAAATAAATAAATAAATAAATATTAAGCAAAAAGCTCTAGCACATCCATAATTAGATTAGCATTTACATCTGTTGTTTTTATCTGTAACTGTACTGTAATGATACTTAAAAAAAATGTAACTCTTTTAATGCATCTTCATATTTAATATCTTCTCACTTGTGAGACATTTTATGCAATAATTAATGAAGCCTTTAAAATGCACCCATCGTGCAATGTGATAGTTTATATAGTATATCTTCCTTTGTATTCTGAGAAGCTTAATTGATTTAAAAACAAGCAACTGAATGTTCATTCACCAATTAGTTTAGTAGGATATTTCCCTACAGAACTAAATTCTTTGGAAAATCCATTTGTTAGCACATACAGCAGTATTGCATGGAATACAAATAATGCCAGTTAATTGGAAGGGGTATTTCTTACTGTATGTGCAGTCTGTTGACAAGCTACATAAAGAAAAAAAAACTTTCAACAAGTATTTTATAAGTGCTTAATTTCCTGACATCAAATTACATCTTTCATGAGATAATAGAACCCATTGAGTGTCTACCAAAATAAGTTCTTCTTTTTAGGACTTACTACAGTATTCACCAGAGAATATTTTATTATTCATTCATTTACATTTGTGGACCTGACTGTCTGCTACTGAACGACAATCCATTTACAGACAGAGTCCAGAGGAAATGGCCCAATTTCCTTCATTAATTCTTTTATATATTTTTTCACCTCTTTCCTGATACTCCTTCACCTTTTTCAGGATCAAAGGCATCCAGA